>NC_092045.1:75661799-75930421 GCF_003086295.3 Arachis hypogaea | reverse complement strand
ATTAGATAATAAACTAGAAAGCTCTGCAAGTATGAGACTGACGTCCTATCTAGTTATCCTTATCAATGTATGAGAATTGTTCTTGCTCCCACTTAATTAACCTCTAAACTTGAAGGAAAGTAAGTGGAAAAATCAATTTGATTTCTCAATCTAGTCAACTCAAGAAAGATAGCTTTAGAGGATCCAAATCAACCAGTAACTTCCAATTATCAATCACAAAGGAGTTTGATAACTCAAGAGTCTCCAATTACTCTACTAAAGCCAAGAAGATATAAAAGCTAATTTAAAATCTTCCCAAGTATTTTAACAAACACTTGGAAGGCACCACATAAAAATATAGAAAAACAATAAGAGATAATAGAATCCAAACAGCCAATTGAAAGCCATCAATAACACAAATTGAAGAAAGCAATCATAAATATGAAATACCTCAAATTGCATTAAATTAGAAAATCAAATGCTAACATGGAGTTCATAAACTAAATTGGAAAAAGAAGTGAATCAACAGGCAGCAATAGAAAACCAAAGTGCTAGAATAAATAAGAGTATAAGAGAACTAAATTAAAGGAACATTGAACCTGGAATTAGGAATAAATAAACCCAAAACTAGAGAAATCTAAAACCTAGAGAGAGGAGAGAGCCTCTCTCTCTAGAAACTACATCTAAAACCTAAAATTTTGTTAATGAAAGTGATCTTCCGATTCCTTCACTCTGCAGCCTCTATCTGTGTTTTTTGGGCCCAAAACTGGGTAAAAAATAGCCCAGAAATTACCCCCAGCAATTTTTGATATGTCCAGCACGTAGCTCTATCACGCGTACACGTCGCCCCACGAGTACGCATCGCTTGTCTGCCGCACTATCCACGCGTATGCGTCATTCACGCGTGCGTGTCACCTAACAGCAAAGCAAACTATGGCAAATTTTATATCTTTGCGAAGTCCCAGATGTTAGATTTCTAACGCAACTAGAACCGCCTCATTTGGACTCGTAGCTCAGTTATGATCGATTAGTACGAGAGGCAGGCTGGACAACTCAGTAATTCCTTCAATTTCTTGTATTCTTTCTACTTTTGCATGCTTCTTTCCATCCTCTAAGCCATTTCTGCCCTGTAACCCCTGAAAACACTTACACACATATTACGGCATCGAATGAATAAGAGAGGATTAAAAATAGCGAATTAAAGGCCAAAGAAGCATGTTTCAATCATAGCACAAAATCAGGATGGAAAGTGTAAAACATGCAGATTACATGAATAAGTGTGAGAATAGTGGATAAAATCCACTCAATTAAGCACAAGATGTACCACACACACACACACACACACACACACACACACACACACACACACACACACACACACACAACACACACACACCACACACACACACACACACACACCACACACACACACACACACACACACACACACACACACACACACACATATATATTCAAAAGATAGCAGTATAGGTAGGAGCTTGTGAAGAAAAGATAAAACAAAAGCAATAATCGTCACCATACACGTAACGTTAAAAATAAAAGCGTCGATATACAGAAATGAAGAGATATATATGCGTGATTCGAAAGGAAATACATAACAAGTACTAGCCTCAACCTATGATGAAAATACTGACTAGAAAGTATTATAAACTGGAAGTATACCCAAAATACAATCATGTTCTCTATAATAAAAACCTCTAAGAGGGACATACAAATACATATTGAAAAGTGGAGAATATATAGTAAGTATAAAATACAAAAGAGTCTTCGTTTTTCAAAGAGATTCTGGCATGCTCAACAAAGTGCGTCACGTCCTATATCTGAAAATTAACAAAATCCACAATGGGTGAGAACCCGAAGGTTCCCAGTATGGTAATAGTTTCAAATAGAAATGATGTAAAACTACACAAACCCACTAGACAATTCTAAGCTCCAAATAGACAAGATTCAAGCTTAGGGTTTCATTAATCCAAACAGGGTACATAAGCTAAGTTGACAGCCACACCAGTAGTCCATAACCTCAGTTCTTCACAACATATCTGATGTATGAGTATCTTTAGTTATTTTTTATTTTTTCTTATTTTATTAAGATTCTTATGCTTTTTGTAAGAATCGGGACTAAATCAGCTGCTTAGATAAAATAAATAATAAATTAATTCGACAATTTAAAGGTGAGATTGAATTCAATAGATTTTTTGAGTGGGAAAATGTAACTTTTTGCGAAAAATTGTGTAAAAATGCGTACTGGTAAAATAGTCTTTCAGTACCAGCTTAAGTCTGTTCGGTACTGCGTGAGAGAAAATAAAACTATAGAAAACTTAGAAAACCATTTAGAATTAAAAATTAGACACTAATTCTAAAGGTTTTGGCCCAAAGTTAGGCTAAAATGACCAAAAATACTAAACGGATTGGGACCGGAGCCAAGTTAGGCCCAAGCCCAACATATATAAACCTCTTTAGTAAGCTTTAGCTCATTCATTTGCCCTAAAACACAAACATGCAGCTGAGTTGAATGGAGAAGAGAAGATAGAAAATACTATTCATCCTCTTCTTCTTTCACTTATAGCTTGAGCTACGGTGCTCCGATTCGCGTTCTGTTTACAGCTACGCAAAGCTCTCGCTGAGCCCGTCATTTCTAACTAAGTATTTTTGGTAAAAAATCGCATTTCTACTCCTTTCTTTAGCCCTAATAGATTTTGAAATTTTAAGTTTGAGTTTTGATTAGATTTTATGATTTGGTTGTTTAGGTGTCATTCAATAGTAGATTATTGTTGGTTTGTGCCCCTAATACCATTGGGTAAGGTAAGATTTCTCGAAACCCTTGTGGTTTGGTATATTGTAAATCCTAGGTATTAACTTTGGTATATTATATGTGTATAAGTTAATATTTGGTGATTATTAGAAGTGGTGTTGGCTTTTGGATTGGTGTTGGTGGTTGAAACCTTGTGGAAGCTTATTGGAATCAAGTTTTTGGGAGTTTTGAGTTGCATAGGAATTGGCCAAGGTATAGTTAAGTTTCCTCTATATAATATGTAATATTTTGTGAAACTTAGGTTAGTGGACCATAAGATAGGATTGAATTGAATATATGGTTGTTTGGGTTGTGTTTGTGGTATATGTATGTTGTGGAGATAGAATAAAATGTATGTGTTGAGATATGATTACGGTGAATTCTAATGTGATGATGATTGATGATTTATCATGATTAATGGTGTTGTTAATGTTTGATGTTGAATATTGATGATGAAAATGGGCATTAATTATTATGATTGATGTTGATTGTTGAGACTTTAATGTTGGAGATGAATATGTATTATTATGGTTGATAATGATGATAAGTGGTGGAAGTTGAGGGTCTTACGATATTGTTGAATTATGGATTTAAGGAGTGATAAATTGAATAATATTTAGGTGTAAATTGATTGAAAAAGTGAATTGGTAAATGATGAAGCATAGGTGTATGATTTTTGTGTTGAATGTCAGTTTGATATGGATTAACTATTGATGGTTGGCTGATAAACTAGAGAACCTTGTGTTTGACATCTTATTTTATAATTTTGCAGACTAACTTGGCCTCTGCCTTTGTTTTTTTTTTATTTATTTAATAAATTGGTCTGAGAGCTTAAGATGTTGAAAATGAATGAAAATATTTAAAACGAAAAAGTTATGCACGTTTAAAGTTCGTATGAAAATATGAAATTCTACAGCTTTTGAAAATATAAGTTTTCCAATGCATGCATACACGGAATAGTGCACGCAATGCGGACGTTGGCCACTGCCAAGTGATCTTACGTACGTGGGCACTGGCATGCGTACGTGAGCGTGTCATTTTACAGGCATGCATACGTGGTGTTTTTGTTAGTTAGAAATTCCTTAGGATTTCAATAACCCTTTATGAATTTTGTTAAATTGTTCTAAGTTTTAAATTTCTATATCAGTGTGAAGTTCTAAAATTGCCTTTGACATTTCGAAACCTTATATCTTATATATTGGACATTGTTACCACGCTGAGAACCTCCGGTTCTCATACCATATGTTGTTGTTGTTTTTCAAATGCAGGTCGCAACCCACCTCAGTGAATTTGCGGACATGGTGACAGAGCAGATGATGCCTTCTCTTTTGTTTTATTCTGCTTTATTTTGCTGTAGTTGTGCTCTCATCTTTTGTATAAATATAACTTGTTGCCTTAGAGAATTTGCTTTAAACTTTGAGAGATAAGAAGTAAGCTTTTTATGAAACTTTGTTGTACTTCTTGACTAGTCTGCCAAAACTCTGCAGGTTGTGACTAGTTCTTTTTGTATATCACATATATATTTTACTTTGTTTATTTATTAGCTACTACCTTGTATATTGGGGCTTTAGTGCAAGGTTATATATTTATATGTTTTGTTCTTATCTTACCTACGCGTTTAGTTATCGTGTGTGAACGCTTCGCACTTTGTAATTCCACTTTTATGAGACTTTGAGCTTTTATTTCCTGTCGGGCTTCTAGTATTATGACTTCCTTCTATATATTATGATATGAGCTTTAGAACTGTCGGGCTTTAAATACATCCCTAGTTTGTATCTCAAGATACCTTACTATAGAGGAAGAATTATATCCAACATATATCCCCAATTTTCTTTGGGATTCCATTTTGGTGCGAAAGGTGCAATGGGAACATATATCGTACACCCAAATATCCTTAAATGGGAAATATTTGGCTGTTTGCCAAAAGCTAATTGCATAGGAGAGAACTTATGGTAACTCGTTGGCCTCAAACGAATAAGTGATGCGAAATGTAAAATAGCATCCCCCAAACCGAGGTTGGGAGATTTGTTCTCATTAGTAAGGGTCTAGCAATTAATTGGAGGCGTTTCATAAGTGATTCTACTAACCCATTTTGTGTGTGAACATGAGCTACTGGATATTCAACACTTATTCTATTTGCCATACAATAAGCATCAAATATTTGGGAAGTAAATTCACCAGCATTATCAAGACGATTTGCTTTGATTGAATTTTCTAGAAACTGTGCTTTTAATCGAATAATTTGCGCAAGTAATCTCGCAAACGCTGGGTTGCAAGAAGATAATAAGCACACATGTGACCATCTTGAAGATGCGTCTATTAGGACCATAAAATATCTAAACGATCCACATGGTAGATGGATGGGTCTACATATATCACCTTGAATCCTTTCTAGAAATTCAGGGGACTCAAATCCAATCTTTACTGGTGATGACCTTAAAATTAACTTTCCTTAAGAACATGCAGCACAACAAAATTCACTAAATTTAAGAATCTTCTGGCTCTTTAGTGAATGTCCATGGGAGTTTTCAATAATTCTCTGCATCATGGTTGTTTCCGGATGACCCAATCAATCATGCCAAGTTATGAATTTATTTGGGCTAGTAAACTTCTGGTTTATAATGACATGTGATTCAATTACACTAATTTTAGTATACTACAACCCAGATGAAAGTGAGGATAACTTTTCTAATATAACCTTTTTATTTGAATCATGGGTTGTGATATACAAATACTCATGATTTCGCTCATTCATTGTCTCAATATGATATCCATCTCTGCGAATATCTTTGAAACTCAATAAGTTTCTTAGAGACTTAGTAGACAATAGTGCATTATTTATTATGAATTTTGTTCCTCTAGAACACAAAATTATAGCTCTTCTGGAACCTTCTATCACATTGCCTAAGCCAATAATAGTATTAACATATTCTTCTTTTGGCAGAAGATGGGTAAAATATATATTACTTTGAGAATGGTTTGCGAACTTGCACTATTCGCAAGGCATACATCTTTATTATATATCCTTGCCATTTTCTTCAAAGACAAATAATAATAATATGAGTAGAAATACCTACGCAGTAAAATCGTTTCCTTGATTTAAAATATTTTTCTAAGAAGTATAGTATATACTAAAAATTTTATCATTATTATCTTCGTACATTTAGTGATTTTGAAATTCATAAACATAAATATTTTATTAAACATTATTCATATATATGACACTTGAAATTCAAATGCATAAAACTTAACAAGAAGTTTCTTACATTATTTATTCACATGAATACTTAACAAACAAACACATTAAACTATCCATCATTAATCGAATGATCAATATTTTCTTCAGGATCCTCAAAGAAATCAGATATATCATAATGAGTGGTGAAATTTCAACATCATTGAAACAAATTTGTTTTCTTTTATTTGTTGTCTTTTTTCAAGATGCTCGATAAAGATCGACTAGGTGCCTTGGGGTACGACAGGTACGCGACCAATGGCCCTTTCCACCACAACGAAAATATTTATCCTCAATTGATTTATTTTACCCATTATTTCTTTCTTTATCCACTTCTGGTGAGATCCCTTCTTGTGAATATAATTCTTATTCCTTCCATAATTTTTCTTGCTACCAAAATTTTGCCACTTACCTCTTCTGGGTTATGATTTGCCTCATTTGTTTCAGGAAATGAGGCGGCACCATTCTTAAGAGCAATTCACTGTTGCATTCAACACAAGAAAGTAAGAAATTGGCTTAGAATATTTTTTTAAATCTTTTTTCTCGATACTGCTACTGCAGGAGCACATTCGAAGCATGGAAGGTTGAGAAAATTTTCTTTAATATATCATTATCATATATCTTTTCCTACATAATTTCATTCGTGAGATAATTCGAAACATCGCTGAATTATATTCATTTATGAATTTAAAATCATGTAGTCGCAAGTGCGTCCATTCATATCGGGCTTGAGGAAGTATCACCGTCTTTTTATGATTGTACCTTTCTTCAAGGTCTTTCCACAGATCTGCATGATCTTTTAATGTGAGATATTTATTTTTCAATCCTTCGTCAAGATGACGACGAAAAAAAAATCATGGCTTTACCTTTATCTTTTTTGGATGTATTATTTTCAACTTTAATGGTATTGCCAAGATCCATTGAATTAAGATGGATTTTAGCATCTTGTATCCATGATAAATAATTGTTTCCAAATATATTAAAAGCATTAAATTCAAGATGAGAGAATTTCGACATAATAAAAATTTGTTACCTAAAGTATTTCTAAAATTTGATTAGAATCTCGTACTAATAATGTGTTGTAAAATAAATAAATAAAGAAGATATAATAAATATAAAATAAAATTTTAAATAAAAAACTCTAATTTTAATATTTATCAATATAATTATTCCACTGTAATAATAGAAGCAATATATATATATATATTTATTACTATTATGTATATTAAAAACGTATAGAAGAGAGAAAGAAAAAGTTTTGTATAAAAAAATATTTATTATTCATATGTGTATCTTCTTGAGAGTAAAATTCTTATTTATATACAGGATCACCTTTTCAAACTTAATTAATTATACCATCTCTCTTTATATTCTCAATAATATAGAGAAATGGTTATCGAAGACATCCACCTTAGAGCAACTCTAATGGTATAAAAGTAGAGTCCCTTCTCTAACACATAAGAACTTTGAAGCGTTAGAGTGAAAAGGAATGCAATTCCTTCACGGGGCCAAGAAGGGAAGTCCCTCTGAATGGAGACTCCATACATCCAATGATAACTTGCCAAATGGCAAGTTATTTAAAAAATAAATAATTATAAAAATGTTAATAAATTAAATAATTATATTAAATAATTAAATAATAATTAATTATATTAAATAATTGTATTAATTACTTAAATAATAATTAATTAAATAATTAATTTATTAATAATTATAATAATTAAATAAATTAAATAATTAAATATTTATTTAATTAATAATTTATATTATTATTTATAACATAATTAATATAAAATATTATTTATAGTGAATTATTTTTAAATTTAAATATTTAAATTACGTTATTAAAAAAATTAATTATATTAATTACAAGTATTTTAATTAATTAATTAAGTGGGACCACAATAGGGACTAAAGTTAATTTCTCTTAATGAAGAAGAGAGAGATGCTTTGAGTTTCTATTTACTGTTTATGATATAAAAACTGATGTGAAATTACTTTTTATGACAGGTGAGTCATGAACAGAAACTGGAATGAGTTTCTTAATGGAGATGGTCTTAGATGCACTTCACACTTATCACAGCAATAACAATTAATAAAAGCTTTGGTTTTTTCCCGCTGGTGATGAAGACTTTGACGAGTAAGAATTGAATGAGAATGAATACTGCAAGTTGATGATTCACATGATTCACCCTGTTTTCTTCGTCTTCACACCATCATTATAATATTGAGATTTAATTTTCGTCTTCTCCAGTCTTGAGCGGTGGCCTTGACTCACTGAATTTTCCACTCTCCTGAACCACCTAACTTTTCGGTTGCCACTCAGTCCTTACAAACACACATCTGAACCTGAAAAACAAACACCCCTTCAATTTTCCCTCACTTTCCCGAGAAAATGGACAACTCCTCCAAGAATCCCAGCTCCGATCCGATAACTCCGCTACCTATGACTCCACTTACCCTCTGTACGCCATGGCCCTCTCCTCCTCTTCCACTTCTTCCAACCACCAACGCATCGCCGTCGGAAGCTTCATCGAAGAATACACAAACCGCGTTGACATCCTCTCCTTCAACCCCGAAACCCTAACCCTAAGGCCCAACCCTTCTCTCTCCTTCGACCACCCTTACCCTCCCACAAAGCTCATGTTCCACCCCTCCACCCCCTCCTCCCTTCTCCGCCACTCCGCCGTCGACCTCCTCGCCACCTCCGGTGACTACCTCCGCCTCTGGGAGGTCCGCGAATCCTCCGTCGAGGCCCTCTCCCTCTTCAACAACAGCAAGACCAGCGAGTTTTGCGCCCCTCTCACCTCCTTCGATTGGAACGACATCGATCCCAAACGCATCGGAACCTCAAGCATCGATACCACCTGCACAATCTGGGACATCGAAAAGGGCGTCGTTGAAACGCAGCTCATTGCGCACGATAAAGAGGTTTACGACATTGCTTGGGGTGAAGCCCGTGTCTTCGCTTCAGTCTCCGCTGATGGATCTGTTCGAATCTTCGATTTGAGGGATAAGGAGCACTCCACCATCATCTACGAGAGCCCCCAGCCCGATACGCCATTGCTGCGTTTGGCGTGGAACAAGCAGGATTTGAGGTACATGGCGACCATCTTGATGGACAGTAATAAAGTTGTGATATTGGATATTAGGTCTCCGACGATGCCAGTGGCGGAGTTAGAGAGGCACCGTGGGAGTGTGAGTGCAATTGCTTGGGCTCCGCAGAGTTCTAGGCACATTTGTTCTGCTGGGGATGATGCTCAGGCTCTGATTTGGGAATTGCCTACTGTGGCTGGACCTAATGGGATTGATCCAATGTCTGTGTATTCTGCTGCTTCTGAGATTAATCAGTTGCAGTGGTCCGTGGCCCAGCCCGATTGGATCGCCATTGCTTTTGCCAACAAGATGCAGCTTTTGAGGGTTTGATTTGAGGTCAGGGGAATCAATAATTGAATTTAGCTTAGATAACTGAAAACTGATGGATGGACGGAAACTTGATTATGTATAGGCTTAGTTAATGTACTGACGATTATAGTGGAAGAGGTGTTTACCTTCTTGTGTTATTGGTAGTCTAATTGAAGTGCATTTTGTGTAGGATTTGGTTCCTCTAAAGATAGTGAAGTTGTGGGGAAGAAGAATTTCTTAGTGTGCTTGATATATTATTGTTGTAATCATTAATGTTGGAGACAAGTTTAAGAATAATTTTCTAGCTTTTCGTGATGGCAAAATTTGAGATGATGCTATGGCTAAAATTATAAAATGAACCTCGGAATTGGCATTTCTTCCTTGAATGCCAAAACATTTTGGTCTGTTCATAAGCTTTTTGAAAGGGCAGTTAAATTAGTGACTTAGATTAACCAAAAAAAATGGAGTTAATTTGCTCTGCATATAGCCTGTTTCTAATCATCTAATGCTTTAGGCAAGTGCTATTTGCATTACATCATATTATTCTTATTCTTTGCTTCATTTTTGGGTGGAACCTCTAATCGGCTCTTCGCCCAGATCAAATATTGATGAATTCATCAAAGCTAGGAAACAAGATGAAGGCCTGCGGTTTATATTGTTATTACCTGTGAATTAGATTGCAAACTAGTTACTTTGTACTCGTTATATTTATAAAATGGATTATAATAATGAGTCTTCATCTATTATTATGGCAATCTGCAAAGTTTTAATAAATGGCTCAACGATCATATAAACATAAACCCGTGACAATATGGCTTGAGTTGAGAACATAATCTAATAGTAGAAGAGAAACAGAATATTTTGGAGAACATAACAAAGTGCCAAGGTGGGCGTGGCCTGAATATTTAAACATCATCGGTTTTGACGAGAATGTTTGGTACTAATCCAAATTGCCATAGATGATTAGATGTAATAACGTAACTGAGAACTTGATGCATGTGTTGCGGGACTGCCCGGCAGCATTAAGGATATGGGTGCAACTTATCCACCCCAGCTACATTGTCAATTTTTTTAGAACTCCCTTCGATATTTGGATCCAATGGAATCTTTCCTCGGAACCAATCACCAAAATGGAAATTTGGATAACGTACATAACTAGTTTCTTTAGTTACATGTTGGATGATATGGAATTGGCGGAACAAGGAGATATTCAAGCCCCCACTTCAAAGACCGAATCGAGCTGTGGACATGATCAGGGACTATGCTTATAATATTATGAAGGCGCATGGAATACAGACTGACAATGGGCAGATCAGACGCAGACATCAGATTCAGGTGTTGTGGAAATGCCCACCGGAGGGATGGATGATAGTGCAGTGATGAGCAATACGGAGAAGACAGGTTGTGGTGGTCTTATTAGATATCATTTAGGGAGATGGGTAGCGGGATTTATGCCCAATGTTGGTAGTTGTACTGCACTCATTGCAGAATTATGGGGATTATATAAGGAATTGAAGATATGCTGGGAACTTGGTCTGAAGAGGATTGAGGTAGAAACAAATTCTATAGCATGCGTTTAATATTGTTAGCAAAAAGAAGCAAATTCAAAAACACCCAGAAGATTACTGTCCAACCCGGCTCTCGACAACCGGGGAGATTTCGGGGAGGAATCAAGTGAGAGAACATAAGATGAGAAGACACCACATCTAACTCAAAACCTTAAGGTATTAAGTTAATGGGTCTCTCATCTTATAAACTCTTCACTCTTCCATGCTTTCTTAGATGTGAGACTAACTTCAACACTCCTCACACTTGCAACACTAACAATCTCCCTCTCAAGTGTGAGCCTCCACATCAAGCATCAACTTTCCTCTAACTCCTCCACCACATATGAGTATTCGTCCATCACACCGCCGCAAAACACCGCGGGACACGCCGCCCGGACCACCTTTGCCGGAAAGACTTTCGATGCTTCACCTTAAATATCCCTTAAAACCATCAGACCGATTAACGATCGGCTCTGATACCTGGCAAAAGCAAGCATAAACACCAGTGGGTATAAGATTTTTAGACCAACATCCCTCTGAAATGAGGAGTATGTTAGCTTAAGATAGTAGAGGGGCTTGTTTGCCCAGAATCGTTACTATGTGATTCTTTTTTTCTTTTTGGGCTTGAAGCCCCGTTTATCAACCAAAAAAAAAAGGGCGTATTTTGTAACTAAGATTCGGAGTGAAAGAGACAAAAAAAGAACGTTTTGAAGAGTAAATTGCACTAATGCACTTATTAGGTCCGCAGTTATTTTTAGTGGTCAAGAAAATGGCATTCAATGGCCTAAATTTAACGACCATTTATGATTTAACAGAGGATGTGCGACTTAGCTTGATCTAAGTTTCATTTGGACTTGAAGGCTTATTGTATTCAACTTTCCATAGATAATCAGATATGAAGAAGTCTTTTTCTTTTTTGTATCGTTTGTAAAACTCTAGATCTCGAAGGAGAGATAACGTCAGTACTCCATGCATACAAGATGGTGCACGAAATTGTGATCAATACTTTTCACAACTCAAATAATCCCCGGTAATGAATCCAAAAATTTGGTGTTCAATACCATGGCATAAACACAACTTCGCACAACTAACCAGCAAGTGTACTGGGTCGTCCAAGTAATAAACCTTACGCGAGTAAGGGTCGATCCCACAGAGATTGTTGGTATGAAGCAAGCTATGGTCACCTTGTAAATCTTAGTCAGGCAAACTCAAATGGGTATGGTGATATGTGAATAAAATATAAAGATACAGATAGAGATACTTATGTAATTCATTGGTAGGAATTTCAGATAAGCGTATGAAGATGCTTGTCCCTTCCGTCTCTCTGCTTTTCTACTGTCTTCATCCAATTCTTCTTACTCCTTTCCATGGCAAGCTTAAGCAAGGGTTTCACCGTTGTCAGTGGCTACCTCCCATCCTCTCAGTGGAAATGTTCAACGCACCCTGTCATGGCACGGCTATCCATCTGTCGGTTCTCGATCAGGCCGGAATAGAATCCAGTGATTCTTTTGCGTCTGTCACTAACGCCCCGCCCTCAGGAGTTTGAAGCACGTCACAGTCATTCAATCATTGAATCCTACTCAGAATACCACAGACAAGGTTAGACCTTCCGGATTCTCTTGAATGCCGCCATCAGTTCTAGCCTATACCACGAAGATTCCGGTTAAAGAATGCAAGAGATATTCACCCAGTCTAAGGTAGAACGGAGGTGGTTGTCAGTCACACGTTCATAGGTGAGAATGATGATGAGTGTCACGGATCATCACATTCATCAAGTTGAAGAACAAGTGATATCTTAGAACAAGAACAAGCGGAATTGAATAGAAGAACAATAGTAATTGCATTAATACTCGAGGTACAGCAGAGCTCCACACCTTAATCTATGGTGTGTAGAAACTCCACCGTTGAAAATACATAAGAACAAGGTCTAGGCATGGCCGAATGGCCAGCCTCCCAATGATCTAAGATAGCATCAGAACAAGGATAACTACCCAGATATCTCAATACAATAGTAAAAGGTCCTACTTATAGAGAACTAGTAGCCTAAGGTGTACAGAGATGAGTAAATGACATAAAAATCCACTTCCGGGCCCACTTGGTGTGTGCTTGGGCTGAGCAATGAAGCATTTTCGTGTAGAGACTCCTCTTGGAGTTAAACGCCAGCTTTGGTGCCAGTTTGGGCGTTTAACTCCCATTTTGGTGCCAGTTCCGGCGTTTAACGCTGGGATTTCTGAGGGTGACTTTGAACGCCGGTTTGGGCCATCAAATCTTGGGCAAAGTATAGACTATTATATATTGCTGGAAAGCCCAGGATGTCTACTTTTCAACGCCGTTGAGAGCGCGCCAATTGGGCTTCTGTAGCTCCAGAAAATCCACTTTGAGTGCAGGGAGGTCAGAATCCAACAGCATCTGCAGTCCTTTTTAGTCTCTGAATCAGATTTTTGCTCAGGTCCCTCAATTTCAGCCAGAAAATATCTGAAATCACAGAAAAACACACAAACTCATAGTAAAGTCCAGAAAAGTGAATTTTAACTAAAAACTAATAAAAATATACTAAAAACTAACTAGATCATACTAAAAACATACTAAAAATAATGCCAAAAAGCGTACAAATTATCCGCTCATCACAACACCAAACTTAAATTGTTGTTTGTCCTCAAGCAACTGAAAATCAAACAAGATAAAAAGAAGAGAATATGCAATGAATTCCAAAAACATCTATGAAGATCAGTATCAATTAGATGAGCGGGGCTTTAGCTTTTTGCCTCTAAACAGTTTTGGCATCTCACTCTATCCTTTGAAATTCAGAATGATTGGCTTCTTTAGGAACTTAGAATCCAGATAGTGTTATTGATTCTCCTAGTAAAGTATAATGATTCTTGAACATAGCTACTTATTGAGTCTTGGCCGTGGCCCAAGGCACTCTGTCTTCCAGTATTACCACCGGATACATACATGCCACAGACACATAATTGGGTGAACCTTTTCAGATTGTGACTCAGCTTTGCTAGAGTCCCCAATTAGAGGTGTCCAGGGTTCTTAAGCACACTCTTTTTGCCTTGGATCACAACTTTATTTCTTTCTTTTTCTTTCTTTTCTCTTTTTTTTTTCGTTTTTTTCTCTCTTTTTTTTTATATTCACTGCTTTTTCTTGCTTCAAGAATCATTTTTATGATTTTTCAGATCCTCAGTAACATGTCTCCTTTTTCATCATTCTTTCAAGAGCCAACATTCATGAACCTTAAATTCAAAGGACATATGCACTGTTTAAGCATACATTCAGAAAACAAAAATATTGCCACCACATCAAAATAATTAAACTGTTATAAAATTCAAAATTCATGCAATTCTTTTCTTTTCCAATTAAGAACATTTTTCATTCAAGAAAGGTGATGGATTCATAGGACATTCAAAACTTTAAGGCATAGACACTAAGATACTAATGATCACAAGACACAAACATAGACAAACATAAGCATAATTTTCGAAAAACAGGAAAATAAAGAACAAGGAAATTAAAGAACGGGTCCACCTTAGTGATGGCGGCTCTTTCTTCCTCTTGAAGATCTTATGGAGTGCTTGAGCTCCTCAATGTCTCTTCCTTGTCTTTGTTGCTCCTCTCTTATGATTCTTTGATCTTCTCTAATTTCATGGAGGATGATGGAGTGTTCTTGATGCTCCACCCTTAGTTGTCCCATGTTGGAACTTAATTCTCCTAGGGAGGTGTTTAGTTGCTCCCAATAGTTTTGTGGAGGAAAGTGCATCCCTTGAGGCATCTCAGGGATCTCATGATGAGTGGGGTCTCTTGTGTGCTCCATCCTCTTCTTAGTGATGGGCTTGCCAAGGTAGAAGACTTGTCCGCCACCTTATAAAGTTCTTGAGATATAACCTCATGAACTTCTATTTCTTCTCCAATCATGATGCTATGAATCATGATAGCCCGGTGGTGCGCGAAATTGTGAACAATACTTTTCACAACTCTCATAATCCCCGGTCATGAACCCCAAGAACTTGGTGTTCAATACCATGGCATTACACAACTTTGCACAACTAACCAGCAAGTGCACTGGGTCGTCCAAGTAATAAACCTTACGCGAGTAAGGGTCGATCCCACGGAGATTGTTAGTATGAAGCAAGCTATGGTCATCTTGTAAATCTTAGTCAGGCAAACTCAAATGATATGATGATGAACGAAAATAAACAATAAAATAAAGATAGAGGTACTTATGTAATTCATTGGTAGGAACTTCAGATAAGCGCATGAAGATGCCTTCCCTTCCGTCTCTCTGCTTTCCTACTGTCTTCATCCAATCCTTCTTACTCCTTTCCATGGCAAGCTTATGTAGGGTTTCACCGTTGTCAATGCTACCTCCCATCCTCTCAGTGAAAACGCTGCCTATGCTCTGTCACA
Source organism: Arachis hypogaea (assembly GCF_003086295.3). Classification (NCBI taxonomy): domain Eukaryota; kingdom Viridiplantae; phylum Streptophyta; class Magnoliopsida; order Fabales; family Fabaceae; genus Arachis; species Arachis hypogaea. Next base: position 75,915,033 of record NC_092045.1, on the reverse strand, counting down.
GCATGGGTAATCATCTGTCGGTTCTCGGTCAGGCTGGAATAGAATCCATCGATTCTTTTGCGTCTGTCACTAACGCCCCACCTGCTAGGAGTTTGAAGCACGTCACAGTCATTCAATCATTGAATCCTACTCAGAATACCACAGACAAGGTTAGACCTTCCGGATTCTCTTGAATGCCGCCATCCGTTCTAGCCTATACCACGAAGACTCTGATCTCACGGAATGGTTGGCTCGTTTGTCAGACGAGCACTCGGTTGTCAGGCGATCAACCATGCATCGTGCAATCAGGAATCCAAGAGATATTCACCCAATCGAAGGTAGAACGGAGGTGGTTGTCAGTCACACGTTCACAGGTGAGAATGATGATGAGTGTCACGGATCATCACATTCATCAAGTTGAAGAACAAGTGATATCTTAGAACAAGAACAAGCGGAATTGAATGGAAGAACAATAGTAGTTGCATTAATACGCGAGGTACAGCAGAGCTCCACACCTTAATCTATGGTGTGTAGAAGCTCCACCGTTGAAAATACATAAGAACAAGGTCTAGGCATGGCCGTGAGGCCAGCCTCCCAGTGATCTAAGAACTAGACGTCCAAAGATGATCTAGAGATCTAAAGTGATCAAAAGATTTAAAATACAATAGTAAAAGGTCCTATATATAGAAAACTAGTAGCCTAGGGTGTACAGAGATGAGTAAATGACATAAAAATCCACTTTCGGGCCCACTTGGTGTGTGCTTGGGCTGAGCAATGAAACTTTTTCGTGTAGAGACTCTTCTTGGAGTTAAACGCCAGCTTTAGTGCCAGTTTGGGCGTTTAACTCCCATTTGGGTGCCAGTTCCAGCGTTTAACGCTGGGATTTCTGAGGGTGACTTTGAACGCCGGTTTGGGCCATCAAATCTTGGGCAAAGTATGGACTATCATATATTGCTGGAAAGCCCAGGATGTCTACTTTCCAACGCCGTTGAGAGCGCGCCAATTGAGCTTCTATAGCTCCAGAAAATCCACTTCGAGTGTAGGGAGGTCAGAATCCAACAGCATCTGCAGTCCTTTTTAGTCTCTGAATCAGATTTTTGCTCAGGTCCCTCAATTTCAGCCAGAAAATACCTGAAATCACAGAAAAACACACAAACTCATAGTAAAGTCCAGAAAAGTGAATTTTAACTAAAAACTAATAAAAATATACTAAAAACTAACTAGATCATACTAAAAACATACTAAAAACAATGCCAAAAAGCATACAAATTATCCGCTCATCACAACACCAAACTTAAATTGTTGCTTGTCCTCAAGCAACTGAAAATTAAATAAGATAAAAAGAAGAGAATATGCAATGAATTCCAAAAACATCTATGAAGATCAGTATCAATTAGATGAGCGGGGCTTTTAGCTTTTTGCCTCTGAACAGTTTTGGCATCTCACTCTATCCTTTGAAATTCAGAATGATTGGCTTCTTTAGGAACTTAGAATCCAGATAGTGTTAATGATTCTCCTAGTAAGGTATGATGATTCTTGAACATAGCTACTTTTTGAGTCTTGGCCGTGGCCCAAAGCACTCTGTCTTCCAGTATTACCACCGGATACATACATGCCACAGACACATAATTGGGTGAACCTTTTCAGATTGTGACTCAACTTTGCTAAAGTCCCCAACTAGAGGTGTCCAGGGTTCTTAAGCACACTCTTATTGCCTTGGATCACAACTTTATTTCTTTCTTTTTCTTTCTTTTTTTCTTTTTTTTTCTTTTTTTTTTGAATAGTAATGCTTTTTCTTGCTTCAAGAATCATTGTAATGATTTTTCAGATCCTCAGTAACATGTCTCCTTTTTCATCATTCTTTCAAGAGCCAACATTCATGAACCACAAATTCAAGATACATATGCACTGTTTAAGCATACATTCAGAAAACAAAAATATTGCCACCACATCAAAATAATTAAACTGTTATAAAATTCAAAATTCATGCAATTCTTTCCTTTTCAATTTAAGCACGTTTTTATTCAAGAAAGGTGATGGATTCATAGGACATTCATAACTTTAAGGCATAGACACTAAGACACTAATGATCACAAGATACAAACATAGATAAACATAAGCACTAGAATTCGAAAAATAGAAGAATAAAGAACAAGGAAATCAAGGAACGGGTCCACCTTAGTGATGGCGGCTCTTCCTTCCTCTTGAAGATCCTATGGAGTGCTTGAGCTCCTCAATGTCTCTTCCTTGTCTTTGTTGCTCCTCCCTCATGATTCTTTGGTCTTCTCTAATTTCATGGAGGATGATGGAGTGTTCTTGGTGCTCCACCCTTAGTTGTCCAATATTGGAACTTAATTCTCCTAGGGAGGTGTTTAGTTGCTCCCAATAATTTTGTGGAGGAAAGTGCATCCCTTGAGGCATCTCAGGGATCTCATGATGAGTGGGGTCTCTTGTGTGCTCCATCCTCTTCTTGGTGATGGGCTTGTCCTCATCAATAGGGATGTCTCCCTCTATGTCAACTCCAACTGAATAACAGAGGTGACAAATGAGATGAGGAAAGGCTAACCTTGCCAAGGTAGAGGACTTGTCCGCCACCTTATAGAGTTCTTGGGCTATAACCTCATGAACTTCTATTTCTTCTCCAATCATGATGCTATGGATCATGATAGCCCGGTCTATGGTAACTTCGGACCGGTTGCTAGTGGGAATGATTGAGCGTTGTATAAACTCTAACCTTCCTCTAGCCACGGGCTTGAGGTCATGCCTTCTCAATTGAACCGGCTTCCCTCTTGAATCTCTCTTCCATTGGGCGCCCTCTTCACATATGATCGTGAGGACTTGGTCTAACCTTTGATCAAAGTTGACCCTTCTAGTGTAAGGATGTTCATCTCCTTGCATCATGGGCAAGTTGAACGCCACCCTCACACTTTCCGGACTAAAATCCAAGTATTTCCCCCGAACCATAGTAAGATAATTCTTTGGATTCGGGTTCACACTTTGATCATGGTTCTTAGTGATCCATGCATTGGCATAGAACTCTTGAACCATCAAGATTCCGACTTGTTGAATGGGGTTGGTAAGAACTTCCCAACCTCTTCTTCGGATCTTATGTCGGATCTCCGGATATTCACCCTTTTTGAGTGAAAAAGGGACCTCGGGGATCACCTTTTTCAAGGCCACAACTTCATAGAAGTGGTCTTGATGCACCCTTGAGATGAATCTCTCCATCTCCCATGACTCGTAAGTGGAAGCTTTTGCCTTCCCTTTCCTCTTTCTAGAGGTTTCTCCGGCCTTGGATGCCATAAATGGTTATGGAAAACCAAAAAGCAATGCTTTTACCACACCAAACTTAAAAGGTTTGCTCGTCCTCGAGCAAAAGAAGAAAGAAGAGAGTAGAAGAAGAAGAAATGAGGGGAAAGGGAATGGCTTTTGTTTTCGGCCAAGAAGGGGAGAAGTGGTGTGTATGTTGTGTGAAAATGAAGGAGTGAAGGAGGGTTTATATAGGAGAGGGGGATGGGAGGGTTCGGCCATTTGAGGGTGGGTTTGGGTGGGAAAGTGGTTTGAATTTGAATGGTGAGGTAGGTGGGGTTTTATGAAGGATGGATGTGAGTGGTGAAGAGAAAGATGGGATTTGATAGGTGAAGGGTTTTTTGGGGAAGAGGTGTTGAGGTGATTGGTGAATGGGTGAAGAAGAGAGAGAGTGGTGGGGTAGGTGGGGGTCCTGTGGGGTCCACAGATCCTGAGGTGTCAAGGAAAAGTCATCCCTGCACCAAATGGCAAGCAAAATCTCGATTTGTGCCAATTCTGGCGTTAAACGCCGGGCTGGTGCCCATTTCTGGCGTTTAACGCCAACTTCTTGCCCCTTTCTGGCGTTTAACGCCAGTCTGGTGCCCCTTTCTGGCGTTAAACACCCAGAATAGTGCCAGACTGGGCGTTAAACGCCCAACAGCTAACCTCACTGGTGTTTAAACGCCAGTAGGTGCGTCCTCCAGGGTGTGCTATTTTTCTTCCTGTTTTTCATTCTGTTTTTGCTTTTTTCATTGATTTTGTGACTTCTCATGATCATCAACCTATAAAAAAGAGACAATAACAAAATAAAATAGATAAAATATAACATTGGGTTGCCTCCCAACAAGCGCTTCTTTAATGTCAGTAGCTTGACAGAGGACTCTCATGGAGCCTCACAGATATTCAGAGCCATGTTGGAACCTCCCAACACCAAACTTAGAGTTTGAATGTGGGGGTTCAACACCAAACTTAGAATGTGGTTGTGGCCTCCCAACACCAAACTTAGAGTTTGACTGTGGGGGCTCTGTTTGTCTCTGATTTGAGAGAAGCTCTTCATGCTTCCTCTCCATGATGATAGAGGGATATCCTTGAGCCTTAAACATAAGGGATTCTTCATTCACTTGAATGATCAACTCTCCTCTATCAACATCAATCACAGCCTTTGCAGTGGCTAGGAAGGGTCTGCCAAGGATGATGGATTCATCCATGCACTTCCCAGTCTCTAGGACTATGAAATCAGTAGGGATGTAATGGTCTTCAACTTTAACCAGAACATCCTCTACAAGTCCATGGGCTTGTTTTCTGGAGTTGTCTGCCATCTCTAGTGAGATTCTTGCAGCTTGTACCTCAGAGATCCCTAACTTCTCCATTACAGAGAGAGGCATGAGGTTTACACTTGACCCTAAGTCACACAAGGCCTTCTTGAAGGTCATGGTGCCTATGGTACAAGGTATTGAAAACTTCCAAGGATCCTGTCTCTTTAGAGGCAGTTTCTGCCTAGACAAGTCATCCAGTTCTTTGGTGAGCAAAGGGGGTTCATCCTCCCAAGTCTCATTTCCAAATAACTTGTCATTTAGCTTCATGATTGCTCCAAGGTATTTAGCAACTTGCTCTTCAGTGACATACTCATCCTCTTCAGAGGAAGAATACTCATCAGGGCTCATGAATGGCAGAAGTAAGTCCAATGGAATCTCTATGGTCTCAGTTTGAGCCTCAGATTCCCATGGTTCCTCATTAGGGAACTCATTGGAGGCCAGTGGACGCCCAGTGAGGTCTTCCTCAGTGGTGTTCATTGCCTCTTCTTCCTCCCAAAATTCGGCCATGTTGATGACCTTGCACTCTCCTTTTGGATTTTCTTCTGTATTGCTTGGAAGAGTACTAGGAGGGAGCTCAGTAATTTTCTTGCTCAGCTGACCCACTTGTCCTTCCAAATTTCTAATGGAGGACCTTGTTTCAGTCATGAAACTTTGAGTGGTTTTGATCAGATCAGAGACCATGGTTGCTAAGTCAGAGGTATTCTGCTTAGAACTCTCTGTCTGTTGCTGAGAAGATGATGGAAAAGGTTTGCTATTGCTAAACCTGTTTCTTCCACCATTATTGTTATTGAAACCTTGTTGAGGTCTCTGTTGATCCTTCCATGAAGGATTTGGATGATTCCTCCATGAAGGATTGTAGGTGTTTCCATAGGGTTCTCCCATGTAATTCACCTCTTCTATTGAAGGGTTCTCAGGATCATAAGCTTCTTCCTCAGATGAAGCCTCCTTAGTACTGCTTGGTGCATTTTGCATTCCAGACAGACTTTGAGAAATCATATTGACTTTTTGAGTCAATATTTTATTCTGAGCCAATATGGCATTCAGAGTGTCAATCTCAAGAACCCCTTTCTTCTGACTAGTCCCATTGTTCACAGGATTTCTTTCAGAAGTGTACATGAATTGGTTATTTGCAACCATTTCAATCAGCTCTTGAGCTTCAGTAGGCGTCTTCTTCAGATGAAGAGAGCCTCCAGCAGAGCTATCCAAGGACATCTTGGACAGTTCAGAGAGACCATCATAGAAAATTCCTATGATGCTCCATTCAGAAAACATGTCAGAGGGACATTTTCTGATTAATTGTTTGTATCTTTCCCAAGCGTCATAGAGGGATTCTCCTTCCTTCTGTCTGAAGGTTTGGACTTCCACTCTAAGCTTACTCAATTTTTGAGGTGGGAAGAACTTTGCCAAGAAGGCATTGACTAGCTTTTCCCAAGAGTCCAGGCTTTCTTTAGGTTGGGAGTCCAACCATGTTCTAGCTCTGTCTCTTACAGCAAAAGGGAATAGCATAAGTCTGTAGACCTCAGGGTCAACCCCATTAGTCTTGACAGTGTCACAGATTTGCAAGAACTCAGCTAAAAACTGATGAGGATCTTCCAGTGGAAGTCCATGGAACTTGCAATTCTGTTGCATTAGAGAAACTAATTGAGGCTTGAGCTCAAAGTTGTTTGCTCCAATGGCAGGGATAGAGATACTTCTCCCATAGAAATCGGGAGTAGGTGCAGTAAAGTCACCCAGCACCTTCCTTGCATTGTTGGCATTGTTGTTGTTTTCGGCTGCCATGAGTTCTTCTTCTTTGGAGAATTCGGTCAGGTCCTCTAAAGAGAGTTGTGCTTTGGCTTCTCTTTCTCTTCAAGGTCCTTTCAGGTTCAGGATCAGCCTCAACAAGAATGCCCTTGTCTTTGCTCCTGCTCATAAGAAAGAGAAGAGAACAAGAAAATGTGGAATCCTCTATGTCACAGTATAGAGATTCCTTGAAGTGTCAGAGGAAAAGAAGAGTAGAAGACAGAAGTAGAAAATTCGAACTTATCACAGGAGATGGAGTTCGAATTTTGCATTAAGGAATAGTGTTAGTTCATAAATAGAAGGATGTGAGAAGAAGGGGAGTGATTTTCGAAAATTAAGTGAAAATTTTGAAAACATTTTTGAAAAACATTACTTAATTTTCGAAAATGAAAGTGGGAAAGAAGTGAAGTGTTTTTTTGAAAAAGATTTTGAAATTAGAAATCAAAAAGATTTGATTGAAAATTATTTTGAAAAAGATGTGGTTAAGAAAATATGATTTGTTTTAAAAAGATGTGATTGAGAAGATATGATTTGAAAAACATTTTAAAAAGATTTGATTTTGAAAATTAAAAACTTGGCTAACAAGAAAAGATATGATTCAAACATTAAACCTTTCTCAACAGAAAAGGCAACATACTTGAAATGTTGAATCAAATCATTAATTGGTAGCAAGTATCTTTGAAAAAAGAAAGAAATTAAATTTGAAAGAGATTTGATTGAAAAGATATGATTTGAAAAAGATTTGATTTTGAAAAACTTTGAAAACTGAAAAAAAATTGCATTGAAAAACAGAATCTTCCCCCTTGTGCCATCCTGGCGTTAAACGCCCAGAATGGTGCACATTCTGGCGTTTAACGCCCAAAACTATACCTTTTTGGGCGTTAAACGCCCAACCAGGTACCCTGGCTGGCGTTTAAACGCCAGTCTGTCCTTCTTCACTGGGCGTTTTGAACGCCCAGCTTTTTTTGTATAATTCCTCTGCTGTATGTTCTGAATCTTCAATTCTCTGTATAATTGACTTGAGAAGACACAAATTAAAATATTTTTGGATTTTTAATAATAAGGAAAAGTCAAAATGCAACAAGAATCAAATAACAATGCATGCAAGACACCAAACTTAGCAGTTTGTATACTACTGACACTAATGAGAATGCATATGAGACACACAAATACTCAAGTCAAGAGAATTCAAAGATTAGAGTAAGAAATCATCAAGAACTACTTGAAAATCCTTAAGACACATGAATGAATGCATGCAATTGACACCAAACTTAAGATGAGACACTAGACTCAAACAAGAAATTTTTGGATTTTATGATTTTTTGATTTTTTTTTGTGTTTTTCGAAAATTAAGTGGAAAAAGGTATCAAAGTTCTTAATGAGAATTCCAGGAATCATGCAATGTTAGTCTAAAACTTCAGTCTAAAGGAATTAGACATGGTCAGCCAAGCTTCAGCAGAACATTGCATTCAAGAGCTAAATTGATGAAGATCAATCAGCTTTGGTGATGATAAGAACATCACCTTGAAACACTAGAATTCATTCTTAAGAACTCTGAAGAAAAAAAATACCTAATCTAAGCAACAAGATGAACCGTCAGTTGTCCAAACTGAACAATCCCCGGCAACGGCGCCAAAAACTTGGTGCGCGAAATTGTGAACAATACTTTTCACAACTCTCATAATCCCCGGTCATGAACCCCAAGAACTTGGTGTTCAATACCATGGCATTACACAACTTCGCACAACTAACCAGCAAGTGCACTGGGTCGTCCAAGTAATAAACCTTACGCGAGTAAGGGTCGATCCCACAGAGATTGTTAGTATGAAGCAAGCTATGGTCATCTTGTAAATCTTAGTCAGGCAAACTCAAATGATATGATGATGAACGAAAATAAACAATAAAATAAAGATAGAGGTACTTATGTAATTCATTGGTAGGAACTTCAGATAAGCGCATGAAGATGCCTTCCCTTCCGTCTCTCTGCTTTCCTACTGTCTTCATCCAATCCTTCTTACTCCTTTCCATGGCAAGCTTATGTAGGGTTTCACCATTGTCAATGGCTACCTCCCATCCTCTCAGTGAAAACGCTGCCTATGCTCTGTCACAGCATGGGTAATCATCTGTCGGTTCTCGGTCAGGCTGGAATAGAATCCATCGATTCTTTTGCGTCTGTCACTAACGCCCCGCCTGCTAGGAGTTTGAAGCACGTCACAGTCATTCAATCATTGAATCCTACTCAGAATACCACAGACAAGGTTAGACCTTCCGGATTCTCTTGAATGCCGCCATCAGTTCTAGCCTATACCACGAAGACTCTGATCTCACGGAATGGTTGGCTCGTTTGTTAGACGAGCACTCGGTTGTCAGACGATCAACCATGCATCGTGCAATCAGGAATCCAAGAGATATTCACCCAATCGAAGGTAGAACGGAGGTGGTTGTCAGTTACACGTTCACAGGTGAGAATGATGATGAGTGTCACGGATCATCACATTCATCAAGTTGAAGAACAAGTGATATCTTAGAACAAGAACAAGCGGAATTGAATGGAAGAACAATAGTAATTGCATTAATACTCGAGGTACAGCAGAGCTCCACACCTTAATCTATGGTGTGTAGAAGCTCCACCGTTGAAAATACATAAGAACAAGGTCTAGGCATGGCCGTGAGGCCAGCCTCCCAGTGATCTAAGAACTAGACGTCTAAAGATGATCTAGAGATCTAAAGTGATCAAAAGATTTAAAATACAATAGTAAAAGGTCCTATATATAGAAAACTAGTAGCCTAGGGTGTACAGAGATGAGTAAATGACATAAAAATCCACTTCCGGGCCCACTTGGTGTGTGCTTGGGCTGAGCAATGAAGCTTTTTCGTGTAGAGACTCTTCTTGGAGTTAAACGCCAGCTTTAGTGCCAGTTTGGGCGTTTAACTCCCATTTGGGTGCCAGTTCCAGCGTTTAACGCTGGGATTTCTGAGGGTGACATTGAACGCCGGTTTGGGCCATCAAATCTTGGGCAAAGTATGGACTATCATATATTGCTGGAAAGCCCAGGATGTCTACTTTCCAACGCCGTTGAGAGCGCGCCAATTGGGCTTCTGTAGCTCCAGAAAATCCACTTTGAGTGCAGGGAGGTCAGAATCCAACAGCATCTGCAGTCCTTTTTAGTCTCTGAATCAGATTTTTGCTCAGGTCCCTCAATTTCAGCCAGAAAATACCTGAAATCACAGAAAAACACACAAACTCATAGTAAAGTCCAGAAAAGTGAATTTTAACTAAAAACCAATAAAAATATACTAAAAACTAACTAGATCATACTAAAAACATACTAAAAACAATGCCAAAAAGCATACAAATTATCCGCTCATCACCCGGTCTATAGTAACTTCGGACCGGTTGCTAGTGGGAATGATTGAGCGTTGGATAAACTCCAACCATCCTCTAGCCACGGGTTTGAGGTCATGCCTTCTCAATTGAACCGGCTTCCCTCTTTAATCTCTCTTCCATTGGGCGCCCTCTTCACATATGACTGTGAGGACTTGGTCCAACCTTTGATCAAAGTTGACCCTTCTAGTGTAAGGATGTTCATCTCCTTACATCATGGGTAAGTTGAATGCAAACCTTACATTTTCTGGACTAAAATCCAAGTATTTCCCCCGAACCATTGTAAGATAATTCTTTGGATCCGGGTTCATACTTTGATCATGGTTCTTGGTGATCCATGCATTGGCATAGAACTCTTGAACCATTAAGATTCCAACTTGTTGAATGGGGTTGGTAAGAACTTCCCAACCTCTTCTTCGGATCTCATGTCGGATCTCCGGATATTCACTCTTTTTGAGTGAAAAAGGGACCTCGGGGATCACCTTATTCAAGGCCACAACTTCATAGAAGTGGTCTTGATGCACCCTTGAGATGAATCTCTCCATCTCCCATGACTCGGAGGTGGACGCTTTTGCCTTCCCTTTCCTCTTTCTAGAGGTTTCTCCGGCCTTGGATGCCATAAATGGTTATGGAAAAACAAAAAGCAATGCTTTTACCACACCAAACTTAAAAGGTTTGCTCGTCCTCGAGCAAAAGAAGAAAGAAGAGAGTAGAAAAAGAAGAAATGAGGAAGAAGGGAATGGCTTTGTGTTCGACCAAAGGGGGGTAGAAGTGGTGTTTAGGTTGTGTGAAAATGAAGGAGTGAAGGAGGGTTTATATAGGAGTGGGGGAAGGGTAGGGTTCGGTTAAGTGAGGGTGGGTTTGGGTGGGAAAGTGGTTTGAATTTGAATGGTTAGGTAGGTGGGGTTTTATGAAGGATGGATGTGAGTGGTGAAGAGAAGGATGGGATTTGATAGGTGAAGGGTTTTTGGGGAAGAGGTGTTGAGGTGATTGGTGAATGGGTGAAGAAGAAGAGAGAGAGTGGTGGGGTAGGTGGGGATCTTGTGGGGTCCACAGATCCTGAGGTGTCAAGGAAAAGTCATCCCTGCACTAATTGGCATGCAAAAATGTGTTTTTAGCCATTTCTGGCGTTAAACGCCGGGCTGGTGCCCATTTCTGGCGTTTAACGCCAGCTTCTTGCCCTTTTCTGGCGTTTAACGCCAGTCTGGTGCCCCTTTCTGGCGTTAAACGCCTAGAATGGTGCCAGACTGGGCGTTAAACGCCCAACAGCTAGCCTTACTGGCGTTTAAACGCCAGTAAGTTCTTCCTCCAGGGTGTGCTGTTTTTCTTCCTGTTTTTCATTCTGTTTTTGCTTTTTTCATTGATTTTGTGACTTCTCATGATCATCAACCTACAAAAAACATAAAATAACAAAAACGAATAGATAAAATATAACATTGGGTTGCCTCCCAACAAGCGCTTCTTTAATGTCAGTAGCTTGACAGAGGGCTCTCATGGAGCCTCAGAAATGCACGGAGCCATGTTGGAACCTCCCAACACCAAACTTAGAGTTTGAATGTGGGGGTTCAACACCAAACTTAGAGTTTGGTTGTGGCCTCCCAACACCATACTTAGAGTTTGACTGTGGGGGCTCTGTTTGGCTCTGTTTTGAGAGAAGCTCTTCATGCTTCCTCTCCATGATGACAGAGGGATATCCTTGATCCTTAAACACCAAGGATTCTTCATTCACTTGAATGATCAACTCTCCTCTATCAACATCAATCACAGCCTTTGCTGTGGCTAGGAAGGGTCTGCCAAGGATGATGGATTCATCCATGCACTTCCCAGTCTCTAGGACTATGAAATCAGTAGGGATGTAATGGTCTTTAACTTTTACCAGAACATCCTCTACAAGTCCATAGGCTTGTTTTCTTGAATTGTCTGCCATCTCTAGTGAGATTTTTGCAGCTTGCACCTCAAAGATCCCTAACTTCTCCATTACAGAGAGAGGCATGAGGTTTACACTTGACCCTAAGTCACACAAGGCCTTCTTGAAGGTCATGGTGCCTATGGTACAAGGTATTGAAAACTTCCCAGGATCCTGTCTCTTTTGAGGCCGTTTCTGCCTAGACAAGTCATCCAGTTCTTTGGTGAGCAAAGGGGATTCATCCTCCTAAGTCTCATTTCCAAATAACTTGTTGATGAGCGGATAATTTGTATACTTTTTGGCATTGTTTTTAGTATGTTTTTAGTATGATATAGTTAGTTTTTAATATATTTTTATTAGTTTTAGTTAAAATTCACTTTTCTGGACTTTACTATGAGTTTGTGTGTTTTTCTGTGATTTCAGGTATTTTCTGGCTGAAATTGAGGGACCTGAGCAAAAATCTGATTCAGAGACCAAAAAGGATTGCAGATGCTGTTGGATTCTGACCTTCCTGCACTCGAAGTGGATTTTCTGGAGCTACAGAAGCCCAATTGGCGCGCTCTTAACGGCGTTGGAAAGTAGACATTCTGGGCTTTCCAGCAATATATGATAGTTCATACTTTGCCCAAGATTTGATGGCCCAAACCGGCGTTCAAAGTCACCTCAAGAAATCCCAGCGTTAAACGCTGGAACTGGCACCCAAATGGGAGTTAAACGCCCAAACTGGCACCAAAGCTGGCGTTTAACTCCAAGAAGAGTCTCTACACGAAATTTGCTTCATTGCTCAGCCCAAGCACACACCAAGTGGGCCCGGAAGAGGATTTTTATGTCATTTACTCATTTCTGTACACCTTAGGCTACTAGTTTCTTATAAGTAGGACCTTTTGCTATTGTATTAGAAATTTTTGGATCTTTATATCTTTTGATCACTTTAGATCTCTAGATCATCTTTGGACATTGTGTTCTTAGATCATTGGGAGGCTGGCCATTCGGCCATGCCTAGACCTTATGCTTATGTATTTTCAACGGTGGAGCTTCTACACACCATAGATTAAGGTGTGGAGCTCTGCTGTACCTCGAGTATTAATGCAATTACTATTGTTCTTCCATTCAATTCCGCTTGTTCTTGTTCCAAGATATCACTTGTTCTTCAACTTGATGAAGGTGATGATTGACGCCCATCACCATTCTCACCCATGAACAAAGTGACTGACAACCACTCTTGTTCTACAAGCATTTGAGGCTTAGTGAATATCTCTTGGATTCCTGATTGCACGATGCATGGTTGATCGCCTGACAACCGAGTGCTCGCCTGACAAACGAGCCAACCATTCCGTGAGGTCAGAGTCTTCGTGGTATAGGCAAGAACTGATGGCAGCATTCAAGAGAATCCGGAAGGTCTAACCTTGTCTGTGGTATTCTGAGTAGGATTCAATGACTGAATGATTGTGATGTGCTTCAAACCTGTAACCTACTGGGCGTTAGTGACAGACGCAAAAGAATCACTGGATTCTATTCCGGTAGGGGAGGGAACCACACCGGTGATTGGCAGCACTGTGACAGAGTGTGTGCATTAGCTTTCACTGCGAGGATGGGAGGTAGCTGCTGACAACAGTGAAACCCTACACGAGCTTGCCATGGAAAGGAGTAGGAAGGATTGGATGAAGGCAGTAGGAAAGCAGAGAGACGGAAGGGAAGGCATCTTCATGCGCTTATCTGAAGTTCTCACCAATGAATTACATAAGTATCTCTATCTTTACCTTTGTGTTATTTTCGTTCATCATCATTATCATTTGAGTTTGCCTGACTAAGATTTACAAGATGACCATAGCTTGCTTCAATACTAACAATCTCCGTGGGATCGACCCTTACTCACGTAAGGTTTATTACTTGGACGACCCAATGCACTTGCTGGTTAGTTGTGCGAAGTTGTGTAATGCCATGGTATTGAGCTACCAAGTTTTTGGAGCCATTACCGGGGATTATGAGAGTTGTGAAAAAGTATAGTTCACAATTTCGCCCACCAAGTTTTTGGCGCCGTTGCCGGGGATTGTTCAAGTTTTGAGCAAGCTTTGGTGACATCAGTGCCAAGATCCGGCAACAACATCAAGTTTTTGGTGTTATTGCCCGGGATTGTTTAGGCTGGACAACTGACGGTTCATCTTGTTGCTTAGATTAGGTATTTATTTTTTTTCGAAATTCTTGAAGATGAATTCTAGAGTTTCATGATGATTTGTTGAAATCTGGCTGGCTGAGAAGCCATGTCTAATTTCATTGGACCGAGGTTTCAACTCATCACCACAAGAGCTTGTTGATTTCGTATCAATCTTGCTTTTGGAGCAGTGATTTGCTAAGGCTTGGCTGGCCTCTGGCCATGTCTAGTGTTTTGGACCGAAGCTTTCTCTGAAAGCTTGGCTGGCTGTGAAGCCATGTCTAATTCCTGGACCGGAGTCCTAGACTAACATTGCACTGATTCCTGGAATTCTCATTAAGAATTTTGATACCTTTTTCCACTTAATTTTCGAAAAACACAAAAAAAAATTCACAAAATTATAAAATCCAAAAATATTTCTTGTTTGAGTCTAGAGTCTCATCATAAGTTTGATGTCAATTGCATGCATTCATGTATCTTGGTGATCTTCAAGATGTTCTTGATGATTTACTTGCTCTGATCTTTGAATTCAATTTGACTTGATTGTTTTGTGTGTCCCATATGCATTTTCATTTTGTTAGTGTCAGTAGTTTACAAACTGCTAAGTTTGGTGTCTTGCATGCATTGTTATTTGATTCTTGTTGCATTTTGGTTTGTCCTTATTACTAAAAATCCAAAAATATTTTTAATTTGTGTCTTTTCAAGTCAATAATACAGAGAATTGAAGATTCAGAACATACAGCAGAGGAATTGCACAGAAAAAGCTGGGCGTTCAAAACGCCCAGTGAAGAAGGACAGACTGGCGTTTAAACGCCAGCCAGGGTACCTGGTTGGGCGTTTAACGCCCAAAAAGGTAGCATTTTGGGCGTTAAACGCCAGAATGTATACCATTCTGGGCGTTTAACGCCAGGATGGCTAGGGGAGGAAGATTTTGTTTTCAAATCAGATTTTTTCTAAGTTTTCAAAATCTTTTCAAAATCAAATCTTTTTCAAATCAACTTTCAATCAAATCTTTTTCAAAATTAACTCCTTTCCTTTTTCAAAGATACTTACTATCAATTAATGATTTGATTCAACATTTCAAGTATGTTGCCTTTTCTGTTGAGAAAGGTTTAATGATTGAATCATATCTTTTCTTGTTAGTCAAGTTTTTAATTTTCAAATCAAATCTTTTTAAAATTGTTTTCAAATCATATCTTTTTAATCATATCTTTTTTCAAAATAAGCTTTCAATCAAATCTTTTTGATTTCTAATTTCAAAATCTTTTTCAAAAATCACTTGATTTCTTTTCCATTTTCATTTTCGAAAATTAAGTGATGTTTTTCAAAAATGTTTCCAAATTTCCCACTTAATTTTCGAAAATCACTTCCCTCCTTCTCACATCCTTCTATTTATGGATTAACACTATCCCTTAAGGCAAAATTCGAACTCTATCTTCTCTGTTAAGTTCGAATTTTCCACTTCTGTCTTCTACTCTTCTTTTCCTCTGACACCTAAAGGAATCTCTATACTGTGACATAGAGGATTCCACATTTTCTTGTTCTCTTCTCTATCTTATGAGCAGGAGCAAGGACAAAGGCATTCTTGTTGAGGCTGATCCTGAACCTGAAAGGACCTTGAAGAGAAAGCTAAGAGAAGCCAAAGCACAACTCTCTTTAGAGCACCTGACCGAATTCTTCAAGGAAGAAGAACACATGGCAGCCGAAAACAACAACAATACCAACAATGCAAGGAAGGTGCTGGGTGACTTTACTGCACCTACTCCCGACTTCTATGGGAGAAGCATCTCTATCCCTGCCATTGGAGCAAACAACTTTGAGCTTAAGCCTCAATTAGTTTCTCTAATGCAACAGAATTGCAAGTTCCATGGACTTCCAATGGAAGATCCTCATCAGTTTTTAGCTGAGTTCTTGCAAATCTGTGACACAGTCAAGACTAATGGGGTTGACCCTGAGGTCTACAGACTGATGCTATTCCCTTTTGCTGTAAGAGACAGAGCTAGAACATGGTTGGATTCTCAACCTAAAGAAAGCCTGGACTCTTGGGAAAAGCTAGTCAATGCCTTCTTGGCAAAGTTCTTTCCACCTCAAAAATTGAGTAAGCTTAGAGTGGAAGTCCAAACCTTCAGACAAAAGGAAGGAGAATCCCTCTATGAAGCTTGGAAAAGATACAAACAATTGATCAGAAAGTGTCCCACTGATATGCTTTCTGAATGGAGCATCATAGGTATTTTCTATGATGGTCTCTCTGAACTGTCCAAGATGTCTTTGGATAGCTCTTCTGGAGGATCTCTTCATCTGAAGAAGACGCCTACTGAAGCTCAAGAACTGATTGAAATGGTTGCAAATAACCAATTCATGTACACTTCTGAAAGAAATCCTGTGAACAACGGGACTAGTCAGAAGAAAGGAGTTCTTGAGATTGACACTCTGAATGCCATTTTGGCTCAGAATAAAATATTGACTCAACAAGTCAATATGATTTCTCAAAGTCTGTCTGGAATGCAAAATGCACCAAGCAGTACTAAGGAAGCTTCATCTGAGGAAGAAGCTTATGATCCTGAGAACCCTTCAATAGAAGAGGTGAATTACATGGGAGAACCCTATGGAAACACCTACAACCCTTCATGGAGGAATCATCCAAATCTTTCATGGAAGGATCAACAGAGACCTCAACAAGGTTTCAATAACAATAATGGTGGGAGAAACAGGTTTAGCAATAGCAAGCCTTTCCCATCATCTTCTCAGCAACAGACAGAGAGTTCTAAGCAGAATACCTCTGACTTAGCAACTATGGTCTCTGATCTAATTAAGACCACTCAAAGTTTCATGACTAAAACTAGATCTTCCATTAGGAATTTGGAAGGACAAGTGGGTCAGCTGAGAAAGAAAATTACTGAACTTCCTCCAAGCACTCTCCCAAGCAATACTGAAGAAAATCCAAAAGGAGAGTGCAAGGCCATCAATATGGCCGAATTCTGGGAGGAAGAAGAAGCAGTGAACGCCATTGAGGAAGACCTCAATGGACGTCCACTGACCTCTACTGAGTTCCCCAATGAGGAACCTTGGGAATCTGAGGCTCAAACTGAGACCATAGAGATTCCTTTAGACTTACTACTGCCATTCATGAGCTCTGATGAGTATTCCTCCTCTGAAGAGGATGAGTATGTCACTGAGGAGCAAGTTGCTAAATATCTTGGAGCAATCATGAAGCTAAATGACAAGCTATTTGGAAATGAGACTTGGGAGGATGAACCCCCTCTGCTCACCAAAGAACTGGATAACTTGTCTAGGCAGCAATTGCCTCAAAAGAGGCAGGATCCTGGGAAGTTTTCTATACCTTGTACCATAGGCACCATGACCTTCAAGAAGGCCTTGTGTGACTTAGGGTCAAGTGTGAACCTCATGCCCCTCTCTGTAATGGAGAAATTAGGGATCTTTGAGGTGCAAGCTGCAAAAATCTCACTAGAGATGGCAGACAACTCAAGAAAACAAGCCTATGGACTTGTAGAGGATGTTCTGGTTAAAGTTGAAGACCATTACATTCCTACTGATTTCATAGTCCTAGAGACTGGGAAATGCATGGATGAATCCATCATCCTTGGCAGACCCTTCCTAGCCACAGCAAAGGCTGTGATTGATGTTGATAGAGGAGAGTTGATCATTCAAGTGAATGAAGAATCCTTGGTGTTTAAAGCTCAAGGATATCCCTCTGTCATCATGGAGAGGAAGCATGAAGAGCTTCTCTCAAAACAGAGCCAAACTGAGCCCCCACAGTCAAACTCTAAGTTTGGTGTTGGGAGGCCACAACCAAACTCTAAGTTTGGTGTTGAACCCCCACATTCAAACTCTAAGTTTGGTGTTGGGAGGGTCCAACACGGTTCTGAGCACTTCTGAGGCTCCATGAGAGTCCTCTGTCAAGCTAATGACATTAAAGAAGCGCTTGTTGGGAGGCAACCCAATGTTTTATAATTAATTATTTTCTTTTGTTATTTTATCTTTTTTGTAGGTTGATGATCATAAGAAGTCACAAAAACAATGAAAAAAGCAAAAACAGAATGAAAAACAGGAAGAAAAACAGCACACCCTGGAGGAAGATGCTGTTGGCGTTTAAACGCCAGTCAGCCTAGCAGTTGGGCGTTTAACACCCAGTCTGGCACCCATCTGGGCGTTTAACGCCAGAAAGGGGCACCAGACTGGCGTTAAACGCCAGTAAAGGGCAAGAACCTGGCGTTAAACGCCAGGAATGGGCACCAGCCCGGCGTTTAACGCCAGAAATGGCTCAAAACGTGGATTTTGATGCCATTTGGTGCAAGGATGCCTTTTCCTTGACACCACAGGATCTGTGGACCCCACAGGACCCTACCATCACTCTCTCTCCCCTTCCCTCATCTCATTTGTCACCTCTGTTATTCAGTTGGAGTTGACATAGAGGGTGACATCCCCATTGATGAGGACAAACCCATCACCAAGAAAAGGATGGAGTACACAAGAGATCCCACTCATCATGAGATCCCTGAAATTCCTCAAGGGATGAATTTCCCTCCACAAAACTATTGGGAGCAACTACACACCTCCCTAGGAGAGTTGAGTTCCAACATGGGACAACTAAGGGTGGAGCACCAAGAACACTCCATCATCCTTCATGAGATTAGAGAAGATCAAAGAATCATGAGGGAGGAGCAACAAAGACAAGGAAGAGATATTGAGGAGCTCAAGCACTCCATAGGATCTTCAAGAGCAAGAAAGAGCCACCATCACTAAGGTGGACCCGTTCTTTGATTTCCTTGTTATTTGTTCTTCTGTTTTTCGAATTTTATGCTTATGTTTATCCATGTTTGTGTCTTGTGATCATTAGTGTCTTAGTGTCTATGCCTTAAAGTTATGAATGTCCTATGAATCCATCACCTTTCTTGAATAAAAATGTGCTTAATTGAAAAAGAAAAAGAATTGCATGAATTTTGAATTTTATAGCAGTTTAATTATTTTGATGTGGTGGTAATATTTTTGTTCTCTGAATGTATGCTTAAACAGTGCATATGTATCTTGAATTTGTGGTTCATGAATGTTGGCTCTTGAAAGAATGATGAAAAAGGAGACATGTTACTGAGGATCTGAAAAATCATAAAAATGATTCTTGAAGCAAGAAAAAGCTATTCAAAAAAAAAAGAGAGAAAACGAAAAAAAAATATATATAGAAATAAGAGTTGTGATCCAGGGCAAATAAGAGTGTGCTTAAGAACCCTGGACACCTCTAATTGGGGACTTTAACAAAGCTGAGTCACAATCTGAAAAGGTTCACCCAATTATGTGTCTGTGGCATGTATGTATCCGGTGGTAATACTGGAAGACAGAGTGCTTTGGGCCACAGCCAAGACTCAATAAATAGCTATGTTCGAGAATCATCATACCTTACTAAGAGAATCATTAACACTATCTGGACTCTGAGTTCCTAAAGAAGCCAACCATTCTGAATTTCAAGGGATAGATTGAGATGCCAAAACTGTTCAGAGGCAAAAAGTTAAAAACCCCGCTCATCTAATTAATACTGATCTTCACAGATGTTTTTGGAATTCATTGCATATTCTCTTCTTTTTATCTTATTTGATTTCCAGTTGCTTGAGGACAAGCAACAATTTAAGTTTGGTGTTGTGATGAGCGGATAATTTGTATACTTTTTGGCATTGTTTTTAGTATGTTTTTAGTATGATATAGTTAGTTTTTAATATATTTTTATTAGTTTTTAGTTAAAATTCACTTTTCTGGACTTTACTATGAGTTTGTGTGTTTTTCTGTGATTTCAGGTATTTTCTGGCTGAAATTGAGGGACCTGAGCAAAAATCTGATTCAGAGACCAAAAAGGACTGCAGATGCTGTTGGATTCTGACCTCCCTGCACTCGAAGTGGATTTTCTGGAGCTACAGAAGCCCAATTGGCGCGCTCTCAACGGCGTTGGAAAGTAGACATCCTGGGCTTTCCAGCAATATATGATAGTCCATACTTTGCCCAAGATTTGATGGCCCAAACCGGCGTTCAAAGTCACCTCAAGAAATCCCAGCGTTAAACGCTGGAACTGGCACCCAAATGGGAGTTAAACGCCCAAACTGGCACCAAAGCTGGCGTTTAACTCCAAGAAGAGTCTCTACACGAAATTTGCTTCATTGCTCAGCCCAAGCACACACCAAGTGGGCCCGGAAGAGGATTTTTATGTCATTTACTCATTTCTGTACACCTTAAGCTACTAGTTTCTTATAAGTAGGACCTTTTGCTATTGTATTAGAAATTTTTGGATCTTTATATCTTTTGATCACTTTAGATCTCTAGATCATCTTTGGACATTGTGTTCTTAGATCATTGGGAGGCTGGCCATTCGGCCATGCCTAGACCTTATGCTTATGTATTTTCAACGGTGGAGCTTCTACACACCATAGATTAAGGTGTGGAGCTCTGCTGTACCTCGAGTATTAATGCAATTACTATTGTTCTTCCATTCAATTCCGCTTGTTCTTGTTCCAAGATATCACTTGTTCTTCAACTTGATGAAGGTGATGATTGACGCCCATCACCATTCTCACCCATGAACAAAGTGACTGACAACCACTCTTGTTCTACAAGCATTTGAGGCTTAGTGAATATCTCTTGGATTCCTGATTGCACGATGCATGGTTGATCGCCTGACAACCGAGTGCTCGCCTGACAAACGAGCCAACCATTCCGTGAGGTCAGAGTCTTCGTGGTATAGGCAAGAACTGATGGCAGCATTCAAGAGAATCCGGAAGGTCTAACCTTGTCTGTGGTATTCTGAGTAGGATTCAATGACTGAATGATTGTGATGTGCTTCAAACCTGTAACCTACTGGGCATTAGTGACAGACGCAAAAGAATCACTGGATTCTATTCCGGTAGGGGAGGGAACCACACCGGTGATTGGCAGCACTGTGACAGAGTGTGTGCATTAGCTTTCACTGCGAGGATGGGAGGTAGCTGCTGACAACAGTGAAACCCTACACGAGCTTGCCATGGAAAGGAGTAGGAAGGATTGGATGAAGGCAGTAGGAAAGCAGAGAGACGGAAGGGAAGGCATCTTCATGCGCTTATCTGAAGTTCTCACCAATGAATTACATAAGTATCTCTATCTTTACCTTTGTGTTATTTTCGTTCATCATCATTATCATTTGAGTTTGCCTGACTAAGATTTACAAGATGACCATAGCTTGCTTCAATACTAACAATCTCCGTGGGATCGACCCTTACTCACGTAAGGTTTATTACTTGGACGACCCAGTGCACTTGCTGGTTAGTTGTGCGAAGTTGTGTAATGCCATGGTATTGAGCTACCAAGTTTTTGGAGCCATTACCGGGGATTATGAGAGTTGTGAAAAAGTATAGTTCACAATTTCGCCCACCACTTGTCATTTAGCTTCATGATTGCTCCAAGGTATTTAGCAACTTGCTCTTCAGTGACATACTCATCCTCTTCAGAGGAAGAATACTCATCAGAGCTCATGAATGGAAGAAGTAAGTCCAATGGAATCTCTATGGTCTCATTTTGAGCCTCAGATTCCCATGGTTCCTCATTGGGGAACTCAGTGGAGGCCAGTGGACGTCCATTGAGGTCTTCCTCAGTGGCGTTCACTGCCTCTCCTTCCTCCCAAAATTCGGCCATGTTGATGGCTTTGCACTCTCCTTTTGGATTTTCTTCTGTATTGCTTGGGAGAGTACTAGGAGGGAGTTCAGTAATTTTCTTGCTCAGCTGACCCACTTGTGCCTCCAAGTTTCTAATGGAGGACCTTGTTTCAGTCATGAAACTTTGAGTGGTTTTGATTAGATCAGAGACCATGGTTGCTAAGTCAGAGGTATTCTGCTTAGAACTCTCTGTCTGTTGCTGAGAAGATGATGGAAAAGGCTTGCTATTGCTAAATCTGTTTCTTCCACCATTATTATTGTTGAAACCTTGTTGAGGTCTCTGTTGATCCTTCCATGAGAAATTTGGATGATTTCTCCATGAAGGATTATAGGTGTTTCCATAGGATTCTCCCATGTAATTCACCTCTTCCATTGAGGGGTTCTCAGGATCATAGGCTTCTTCCTCAGATGAAGCCTCCTTAGTACTGCTTGGTGCATTTTGCATTCCAGACAGACTTTGAGAAATCATATTGACTTGTTGAGTCAATATTTTGTTCTGAGCCAATATGGCATTCAGAGTGTCAATCTCAAGAACTCCTTTCTTCTGACTAGTCCCATTGTTCACAGGATTTCTTTCAGAAGTGTACATGAATTGGTTATTTGCAACCATTTCAATCAGCTCTTGAGCTTCTGTAGGCGTCTTCTTCAGATGAAGAGAGCCTCCAGCAGAGCTATCCAAAGACATTTTGGATAGTTCAGAGAGACCATCATAGAAAATACCTATGATGCTCCATTCAGAAAGCATATCAGAAGGACACTTTCTGATTAATTGTTTGTATCTTTCCCAAGCTTCATAGAGGGATTCTCCTTCCTTCTGTCTAAAGGTTTGGACTTCCACTCTAAGCTTACTCAATTTTTGAGGTGGAAAGAACTTTGCCAAGAAGGCATTGACTAGCTTTTCCCAAGAGTCCAGGCTTTCTTTAGGTTGAGAGTCCAACCATGTTCTAGCTCTGTCTCTTACAGCAAAAGGGAATAGCATACGTCTGTACACCTCAGGGTCAACCCCATTAGTCTTGACAGTGTCACAGATTTGCAAGAATTCAGCTAAAAACTGATGAGGATCTTCTAATGGAAGTCCATGGAACTTGCAATTCTGTTGCATTAGAGAAACTAATTGAGGCTTAAGCTCAAAGTTGTTTGCTCCAATGGCAGGGATAGATATGCTTCTCCCATAGAAGTCGGGAGTAGGTGCAGTAAAGTCACCCAGCACCTTCCTTGCATTGTTGGCATTGTTGTTGTTTTCGGCTGCCATGGGTTCTTCTTCTTTGAAGATTTCTGTTAGGTCCTCTACAGAGAGTTGTGCCTTGGCTTCTCTTAGCTTTCGCTTCAAGGTCCTTTCAGGTTCAGGATCAGCCTCAACAAGAATGCTTTTGTCCTTGCTCCTGCTCATAAGAAAGAGAAGAGAACAAGAAAATGTGGAATCCTCTATGTCACAGTATAGAGATTCTTTTAGGTGTCAGAGGAAAAGAAAAGTAGAAGACAGAAGTAGAAAATTCGAACTTATCAAAGGAGATGGAGTTCGAATTTTGCATTAAGGAATAGTGTTAGTCCATAAATAGAAGGATGTGAGAAGAGGGGAAGTGATTTTCGAAAATCAAGTAAAAGATTTTGAAAACATTTTGAAAAACACTAATTGATTTTCGAAAATAAAAGTGGGAAAGAAATCAAGTGATTT
Source organism: Arachis hypogaea (assembly GCF_003086295.3). Classification (NCBI taxonomy): domain Eukaryota; kingdom Viridiplantae; phylum Streptophyta; class Magnoliopsida; order Fabales; family Fabaceae; genus Arachis; species Arachis hypogaea. The sequence goes on along the minus strand of NC_092045.1, from coordinate 75,891,865 downwards.
TTTAAAAAGAATTTGAAATTAGAAATAAAAAAGATTTGATTGAAAGTTATTTTGAAAAGGATGTGGTTAAGAAGATATGATTGGTTTTAAAAAGATGTGATTGAGAAGATATGATTTGAAAAACATTTTTAAAAAAATTTGATTTTGAAAATTAATGACTTGGCTATCAAGAAAAGATATGATTCAAACATTAAACCTTTCTCAACAGAAAAGGCAAAATACTTGAAATGTTGAATCAAATCATTGATTGATAGCAAGTATTTTTAAAAATAGAAAGAAATTGATTTTGAAAACATATGATTGAAAAGATATGATTTGAAAAAGATTTGATTTTGAAAAAGTTTGAAAACTGAAAAAAAATCTGCATTGAAAACAAAATCTTCCCTCTTGTGCCATCCTGGCGTTAAACGCCCAGAATGGTGCACATTCTGGCGTTTAACGCCCAAAACTATACCCTTTTGGGCGTTAAACGCCCAACCAGGTACCCTGGCTGGCGTTTAAATGCCAGTCTGTCCTTCTTCACTGGCCGTTTTGAACGCCCAGCTTTTTCTGTGTAATTCCTCTGCTGTATGTTCTGAATCTTCAATTCTCTGTATTATTGACTTGAGAAGACACAAATTAAAAATATTTTTGGATTTTTAATAATAAGGAAAAATCAAAATGCAACAAGAATCAAATAACAATGCATGCAAGACACCAAACTTAGCAGATTGTATACTACTGACACTAATGAGAATGCATATGAGACACATAAACACTCAAGTCAAGAGAATTCAAAGATCAGAGTAAGAAATCATCAAGAACGCTTGAAGATTACTAAGACACATGCATGAATGCAAGAAGAACAGAATCATGCAATTGACACCAAACTTAATATGAGACACTAGACTCAAACAAGAAATTTTTGGATTTTATGATTTTCTAAAATTTTTTTGTGCTTTTTCGAAAATTAAGTGGAAAAAAAGAAAATAAAGGTATCAAAATTCTTAATGAGAATCCCAGGAATCATGCAATGTTAGTCTAAAGCTTCAGTCTAAAGGAATTAGACATGGCTAGCCAAGCTTCAGCAGAACATTGCATTCAAGAGCTAAATTGATGAAGATCAATCAGCTTTGGTGATGATAAGAACATCACCTTGAAACACTAGAATTCATTCTTAAGAACTCTGAAGAAAAATACCTAATCTAAGCAACAAGATGAACCGTCAGTTGTCCATACTCGAACAATCCCCGGCAACGGCGCCAAAAACTTGGTGCTGTTGCCGGATCAGAAATTTGGCACTGATGTTACCGGACCAAAAGCTTGTCGAAAACTCGAACAATCCCCGGCAACGGCGCCAAAAACTTGGTAGCACGAAATTGTGATCAATACTTTTCACAACTCAAATAATCCCCGGTAATGAATCCAAAAACTTGGTGTTCAATACCATGGCATAAACACAACTTCGCACAACTAACCAGCAAGTGTACTGGGTCGTCCAAGTAATAAACCTTACGCGAGTAAGGGTCGATCCCACAGAGATTGTTGGTATGAAGCAAGCTATGGTCACCTTGTAAATCTTAGTCAGGCAAACTCAAATGGGTATGGTGATATGTGAATAAAATATAAAGATACAGATAGAGATACTTATGTAATTCATTGGTAGGAATTTCAGATAAGCGTATGAAGATGCTTGTCCCTTCTGTCTCTCTGCTTTCCTACTGTCTTCATCCAATTCTTCTTACTCCTTTCCATGGCAAGCTTAAGCAAGGGTTTCACCGTTGTCAGTGGCTACCTCCCATCCTCTCAGTGGAAATGTTCAACGCACCCTGTCATGGCACGGCTATCCATCTGTCGGTTCTCGATCAGGCCGGAATAGAATCCAGTGATTCTTTTGCGTCTGTCACTAACGCCCCGCCCTCAGGAGTTTGAAGCACGTCACAGTCATTCAATCATTGAATCCTACTCAGAATACCACAGACAAGGTTAGACCTTCCGGATTCTCTTGAATGCCGCCATCAGTTCTAGCCTATACCACGAAGATTCCGGTTAAAGAATCCAAGAGATATTCACCCAGTCTAAGGTAGAACGGAGGTGGTTGTCAGTCACACGTTCATAGGTGAGAATGATGATGAGTGTCATGGATCATCACATTCATCAAGTTGAAGAACAAGTGATATCTTAGAACAAGAACAAGCGGAATTGAATAGAAGAACAATAGTAATTGCATTAATACTCGAGGTACAGCAGAGCTCCACACCTTAATCTATGGTGTGTAGAAACTCCACCGTTGAAAATACATAAGAACAAGGTCTAGGCATGGCCGAATGGCCAGCCTCCCAATGATCTAAGATAGCATCAGAACAAGGATAACTACCCAGATATCTCAATACAATAGTAAAAGGTCCTACTTATAGAGAACTAGTAGCCTAAGGTGTACAGAGATGAGTAAATGACATAAAAATCCACTTCTGGGCCCACTTGGTGTGTGCTTGGGTTGAGCAATGAAGCATTTTCGTGTAGAGACTCCTCTTGGAGTTAAACGCCAGCTTTGGTGCCAGTTTGGGCGTTTAACTCCCATTTTGGTGCCAGTTCCGGCGTTTAACGCTGGGATTTCTGAGGGTGACTTTGAACGCCGGTTTGGGCCATCAAATCTTGGGCAAAGTATGAACTATCATATATTGCTGGAAAGCCCAGGATGTCTACTTTCCAACGCCGTTAAGAGCGCGCCAATTGGGCTTCTGTAGCTCCAGAAAATCCACTTTGAGTGCAGGGAGGTCAGAATCCAACAGCATCTGCAGTCCTTTTTAGTCTCTGAATCAGATTTTTGCTCAGGTCCCTCAATTTCAGCCAGAAAATACCTGAAATCACAGAAAAACACACAAACTCATAGTAAAGTCCAGAAAAGTGAATTTTAACTAAAAACTAATAAAAATATACTAAAAACTAACTAGATCATACTAAAAACATACTAAAAACAATGCCAAAAAGCGTACAAATTATCCGCTCATCACAAGACTATAAATCAAAAGATCACAACCATTCAAACTGAATAAAAACAAGCCATACAGAGACTAACACACCCAAACATGGTAATACATCAACACAAATAGCTCAAAAACAAACCTTCTTTATCAAACACAACCAATACCTGACGTTTTTGCAATTCAAGACCGAATATGGCTTATAACATATTTCTCTTCTATTAAACTTCTTTTTTCTTATATCTATCGTTGTATTGTTCTTTTTTTTCTTCTGATTCTTGTAATTATACTTATATCTTCTATCTCATTTTTTCCGTGCATGTCCTGCCTAATGTATCTTACTATAGCCTCATCATCATTACAAGTCAAATTAAGTTGCGATCCTATTCTTCATATTTTAGTAGCTTTACTTCCAGACTCATAATCTTCACTTGCACTTGAAACTTCTCCCTCAAAGTTTGCCTTGTTTCTTTTCTTACTAATTTCTTCTCTAAATTTCTGTTTAGTTCTTTTTTTCCACTTTTATATCTTTTTTTTTGTGACCCCACTCTTAGTTTTATCCTTTTCTTTATCAACCCTCCCTTTTTATTATATATTTTTATTTTTCTCTCTTTTGATCTTACTACCTGTCCAAAAAAAGATCTTACTAAAATAATATTTTTTTTCCTTCACATCACACTTTCTCACACTTCTCATCAACATTTGGGTTGGTCTCTTATATTGAAAATGTAACATCCTACTATATAGATTCTTATGCTATAGTCATAAAATCAAAGTGGCGAGATATTACGACCTCTAAAAATAAAATCATATATATAATATAGGTGAAAAAGGATTTTATCTAGGAGACTTTTTAAGGAAAGATAAACAAAAGCATTAAACAGAAAAGCGTATTACTCGCGTAATTGATAAACGTAACCATACGGATAAGAGCAAAATGACACACACACACACCTTTGCACAATACTTCTAATATTTCCGAATATTTCAAAGTACTAAAAAAGGTCGAATAAACAAATTCAAATTCCTAATACACTTTTTTTAATATTTGTATTTTAGTAAAAAATTCTCATAAAACGAAATTTATCAAATCAAATAAAAACATTCGTTTATTTTGTTTGATATGCAGTAAAATTAAATTCATATGACATGACCCAATCGAATAAATAAGAATTTTTGTCTTTTATTTCAAAAGCATTAGTTTTTTCGAAGTAATTTCTTTTTTTACATTAAACAGATATCTATGTTTGGCAAAATTTTGAAAAAAATGTTATAATATTCAAAATTTTACACACACAACACACACACACACACACAAAGCTCCTGACTCGCCTCGCGAAGTTAAAATTAGCCAAAACATATATACACATATACAAGAGAATCCCAAAAGACATGCCCAAAATACAGTTTACAGAACCTGTTTCTCTAAATCAACCTCTAAGAAGGATAAAACTTAATATACATATATAGTGGAGATAATAAGTATCTACATATATACGACATAACCAAAAATAAAGTCCCAAAAGCACAAAAGATCTTCGCTTTCAGAAGCTCCCAGTATGTCTAGCGAGGTGCCTCACATCCTACATTTGAAAACCACAGAATATCTATGGGGTGAGAACCAGAGGTTCTCAGCATGGTAACAGTGCCTACATAACTAACATATAAGGTCCCAGAAAAGTCGAAGGCAATCCTAGAACTTTCGACAAAAGATTCAAACTTAAAGCTAACATTTAAAACCATAAATAAGGTAAAGTATCTAAGGATTCTTGATTTTATCCCAATTCTAACTTAATCCCTAATTTTATCACCCTTTCTCCAATCCTCCAAAGCTCTAGTACACAGACAAGAAATACAGAAAAAGCAAATACAAGTAGGATACAGATACGGCAAGAACATATAGTAGTTAAGCATGAATATCAATTACACAAGCCCAAGAATGCAAAACCAAACAAGACACATAAATGCATATGATGCATGCTTTTTCTACTGGCCATGAGCTCACGTGTCAGTTGTTTTGCCAGAACTTGACACATTCGGTAGCTAACCCAAATATCGTCCTCTTGAAAACCGGTTGGCGGTACACCACCACGAACCCCATCATTACGAGCGGTACACCACCATGAACCTCGCAAGATATTCAATTGGAAAACAACACACACACGTGAACGGTAAACCACCACGAACCCCACAAAGAATTCTCATTTTCAAATTCATTATAAATCATTCACACATTTATTCCCAATCATATCTCATTCATCACTTGTATATCACATCTCTGCACTTCTCAGACATAATTCATCATGTCTCAAGCTTTCTTCATTTCTAAGTTACCACCCCTTCGTAACTTCTTCTCATCAATCAACATATAACTAAGGTTTAGGGGCTAAAAGAGTGAAAATAGAGGTTTAGAAGTTCAAAATTCGGATTTAAAATATAAAATACACTTTGTTGAAAACAGGAGTCCCGCGTACGTGTGGGTTACGCGTACGTGTGGGTGTATTTTTCTTGCTCGCGTACGCATGCACCTACTCGCGTACGCAAGACACCAAACCCAAAGGGAATGGCCACGTCGCGTGTAGGTGGTCACGTATGCAAATTCTGCAGGGTGGCAAATTAGCTAAGTGCTGCAGAATTTTAGTTTTGCACACTGAACTTCCAACGTGCATAACTTTTTCGTTTTAAAACATTTTTCATCCGTTTTTCGAACGGTGTAAACTTCACGGACCCAATTTTCATATGAGACAAGTTTGAAAAAAGTTTAGGGGTCCAAAATTCGAGTTATAACTTGTCGAAGTTTGGTCAAAATTTAACTTTTCACAAAAATTCCCAAAGATTGCTAAACCTCATTTTTCACAACAATTCAATTCCAACCATTTTTAAAACTTACCCAAACCACATCAAACCAAGTCCCAACATTATTCAATACACCAATTCTACTCCATATCACATCAATTTCACAAATATGATCACTCCCACACAATAATTCATTTCCAACAACAACATAATCCATATCAACAACTTATATATATATATATATATATATATATATATATATATATATATATACACACACACACACACACACACACACACACACACACACACACACACATCATCATCATCATCATCATCATCATCATCATCATCATCATCAACACCATCAACTTTCTCATGCCAAATTACAACAAACTCAACCATTTCACATTCAATTCAACACAATATTTTCAATATATACATCATCATTACCATATCCAACAATTCAAGTTCAATATACATCATCGTCATTATCATTATCATACATATCACCAATTATCTCTATCAAATACAATACCAATATCACAACTATTATAGCACCAACAACAACTTCAAACTCACTAATCCTTATACATATCAATTCATCACAATCATAAACAACATCAATAATTCAATTCTTATCCTATGGTCAACTAACCTAAGTTTTCACGACACGTTATATTTTAGTTACGAGAAACCGAAACTATATCTTACCCGATTTCTCAATAAACATGGAACACCTCTCTTGTATATCACACCTCAAGCTTTGAAATTCCAGCTACTCACCAAGCAAAATCTGACCTCCAAGGTTAGCCCTTTAGCTTCCAATTTCTCAAACTAGCTCCATCCAACAATCAATTTTAATCTATTATCATAATTACCACCAAAATCAACATGAAGCTCACCAATTCAACATATATACCAAGGGTTTGAGGATGCTTACCTAACCCACAGCTCAAGCGAGTTAAACCCGATGATACCCACAAGTTAATTCGAACCCAAGCACCGAAATCAAGCAAAATTTAACATAATTACATATTAAATTTCAAAATTTGGGGAGGAGAGAACTAAAACTGAAATGTGAATTTCTTACCAAATTAGTTATCGGATTTTGTAGAGCTTGTTGCACTGGTCGCATGGCCGCAAACGATACGGCAATCAGAGCTCCGGATTAAAGGTTATGGCGATTTCAAAATGGAGCAAGGGTTTGGTTTGGTGCTCATTGTTCTTCCCTTCCCCAAATCTGTTTCAGCGTGTTTTTCTTATGGGAAGGGAAAGAGAGCTGAACTCTTAGGAGCTTTAATAAATTGAATTGGGTCTTGGGCCCAATACGGGTTTGGTTTGTCCGGTTTGGTCCGTTCGGCCCAATATGGGCTTGATTGCATACCGATATCTATGCAACAAGTGAACGTGATTTCACGTTCGAATGGTGCAATTGGAACTGAAAGCATAGCAGTTACGACTGTTCAAACTTGAAACATTGGACGTCACACTCGTCCATGTGGCACTTTGCCACCGTTTCAGCCTCCACTAACCACTGGTTGGCCTCCATATGGCCTTCCTCCTGGTTATACCCCACCAATGGGTGGTTTTGTTCTGCCTATTCATTTTAGAAATACAAGTGGAGTGAATAACACTCAAAACCCACAACAGTATTCCAAGTATTCTCATACTTATAATGTGGGCTCTACTTCGAATGCTGCTAATTCAATTGCAGTATATCGACAACAAGTAGAGGAAAGTCATCATGACTTAGTCAATTTATTGACTCAACAGTTAACCACAATTCTGAACCCTATGATGGCTGATGATGAATCGAAATTCGAACGCCTTGCTAGATAGGTCGAACGAATTGCTCGAATTGTTGATTATAATGAGGGTGAAGGGCATAATGCCGGAGTAAATAATGAAGGATTTAGGAATGAGTTTCAAAATAAAAATAATATTTTAAATGGAGGAAATCCTTATGTTGTTCCTCATGGGCAAAATGCAGATGAAGTTCTGGCCAGATTACGTGCTAATCTGGTGGTGAACGTTATCAAGTTACCAGAATTGTGGAGAAAGTATTGAATTGAGTTGGTCTAAATGTTGGTTTTATGAACCGACCACACTTTGTGTCTGCTTTCCCCCAAGTTATTCAAATGGCTGAAGTGCCAAGAGAGGTAAAAAATCCAAAGATTGTAACAAAGTTTGCTGGTGAAGTTGGAGAATCCACTACTGAACATGTTGCTCAATATTTGGTTGAGATTGGGAACTTAGCCAATGATGAAAATTTAAAAATGAAGTTTTTTCCTTCTTCTTTAACGAAGAATGCATTTACTTGGTTTTCGAATCTTAGACCAAGTTCGATAACAACATGGAATCAGTTGGAAAGTGCTTTTCACGCTCAGTTTTATAGAGGGGAAATGAATGTGGCAGTTACTGATCTAGTGGCTTTGAAATGTGAGGATGGTGAAACTATTGATGATTATTTAATACGTTTTAAAAATGCTAGAAGTAGATGCTATGTGTCATTACTTGAAAGTGAGATAGTAAAAATAGCAACCATGGGGCTAGGATTTTATATGCGCAGAAAATTACTTAATGTGCATATTCCTGATTTGGCTCATTTGACTGAGAAGGTTCGTCAGACCGGACTTATGAAAAAAGACAAAGAAAAGTATAGGAGTGAGAAACGATCGAAGAGTAAGACTTTTACTCGAAAAGAAAAAGTTTCTTATGTGACCATGGAGTCCTTAGAAGAAGAAATTGATTTTGAAACAGAAGTTGATTTGGCTGAACTTAAGAAGGCCCTCCTTATGTTTATTCTTTACTCAAAAAGCTTCCTAGTAATGAAAAGTCGAATGATTCAAAACTAAAAAATGGAAAGAAATACAGTTTTAATATCTCAAAATCTGATCAGATTTTCGATGTGTTGCTTAAAGATAAACAGTTAATTCTGCCTGAGGGTAGAACTTTACTTTCGGTGAAAGATTTAAAAGGAAAACCTTATTGCAAGTTTCACCAAGCAACAAGTCATTCGACTAACAGTTGTGTTCGTTTTAGGGACTTAATTCAGGAAGCGATAATGGAAGGACGGCTGAAATTTGATGATGGCAAGAATGAAAAGAAGGTTGATGCTAATCCCTTCGAAGTTGATGCCAGCTTTATTGAGCCATGCTTTGGAGTGAACATGGTTGGCAAGTCCTATGATTTCGATGTGGCTCTTGATAATTTTGAGTAACAGGTGAGATCAGTGTATCCCCGGGTGGGGGATTGTTTGTTGGACTTTCTGGTTCAACAAAAGATTAAAGACTGGGACGTATCTCTGTGTCCACGGTGCAATGCTGTTTTTGATGCCGAAGCAGTGGCAATCTTTGAGAAGGAGAGAATGAAGAAGGAATTGGCTCATAAAGAAGAGCAAGCACACCAAAGGCAACCAATTCGGCACTTTGAGGGTCAGAGTTTTAAGACTCCTCAACAAAGTGCTACTGCACCTTTAAGTCGATCTCAGTCCGTAGGTGTTCAGTGGATTCAAAACTGCCAGGAGTTTCAAAAAAAAGGACCATCTGTATCGATGCAACCCACAATAGGGACATCGAGGACATTCTCGAAATCAGTATCCTTATTATCATGGTCAAGCCAGAGGTTATCTGAGAGGCAAAGGAGGTAGGAAAATTCCATTCAAAATAAAAAGCCTCACATGGAAGTAAGCAAGGGGTCAACGCCCTCTGTGCATTCTCGAATTGTCTTTCCTTCTGATGGGGAGACTTATCCAAAGGGGATTCCGTCGCCTGCAAAGATGGAAAAGGGCAAGGCGATAGCCCAATCCTCAAGAGTCGATAAAAACAAATATGTTGATGTTGATGAAGAATATTTTAATGAAAGAGAGGATGACATGATCGGAACGATTTTGATCATTCCTACAGAGTATTTGGGTGAATACGAAGGTGATCCAGAGGAAGATTATGATATGGAGGATGAGAAAGCTTTTTTCTTCATTTGAAGTGAGGATGAGCCGGGGTATTTCTTCAGCCCACTGAAAAATAGATGTCTCATCTCCACCCACTTCATAAAACTACCACCTTGAGTGGGATCAAGGTAAACAAGGTTTTAATTGATGGTGGGGCAACAATCAGTCTTTTGCCTGAGAGGATGCTAATGAAAGTGGGAAAGCATCCTGATGATTTGGTCCTCACAAATATTGCTGTGACGGATTTCAGTGGGACTTCGACTCCCGCAAAAGGGTTGGTTACTTAATAGGGAAGACTATCGTCGGTAAAGAATTTCACAAAATATTTACGTTGCAAGTATAGATCTCAACCGACAAATAATCCTCAATCAAATTTTAATAGATGGTTGTTACAAAGTTCAACCCCAATAAAAGTAAACCGAAGTATTCAAACCTCGGGTCATCTCACAAAGAATGAGCAAACATGTGCATCAGCATTGGTTAGAATTCCGGGGTTGGGAGTCATGATTAAGAATTTAAACTACTAGACCTAACATGCAAGGAATCTTAAAGCGCAAGAAACTAAATCAAGTAACTACGGCAAGGTATGAGCAATTTCAATCTAACAAGAGAACATATAATCTACTTCTACTCTAGAACTAAGCAATTAACTCTAACTAGAATCAAGCAATGAGAATTCTTGTTTTCAAATATGAATAATAAAAGAAACTCTTGGCTAGGCATAGGAATTGGGGTCACCATCCTTGTCTAATAACTATATCTTGACAATTATGAGGAACCAAGCTTATTAAGTCTACTTCCAAAAGCTTTAAGTACGTAATATCTACTCCTAAGCTTGAAGTACATCAAATTGCTTGGTCAATCTCAACTCATAAGTCCTAATCCAACTACCAATAGGGTTAGTAGTGAATTAGTGTCAATGGGTATCAACTTGACTACCAAGGGTTCTCAAATCACGGAATCAACTAGACACAATGACTCAAGTTTACCCAATTCCCTTAGCCTAGGCCAAGAGTGAAGCAAACTACTCCATAATCAAAGGAAATATTTCATCAAACACATGGCATGCACTAACAAAAGACATGTTCAATTTGCAAATAAATTGGAAACTACAAGTACCCACTAACAATTATCAATAGAGAACAACTCAAACAACACTATTAGTCATGAAAAACATCAATGTATTAATAGAAATTCAAGATCTACAAAGTTCATAAAATGAGAAGAAAATGGGAATTGATAAGAAAATATAAATCCAACACAAGATCTAAACAAAATTATACTAGAGAATTTAAATTAAGTAATCAAAACTAGAAACCAACAAAACCCAGTTTAGAATTTAACAGGGAAATATCAAATCGAGCTAGATCTAGAGAGAAATAAGGGTTTCTTTCTCTAGAAGAACAAGAACAAAAAACTAGCTAAAATTGTGTGTAAGTGTGTAATGAATGATCCCCCCTCTCCCGCTTGGTTCCTTGAGTCTTTTCCATACAGAATCAGCTTGAAATTGGGCCCGGAGCACCTCAGAAATCGCCAGCCACGAGTTCTTTAATGAGATCACGTGCTAAGCATCACGCGTACGCGTCAGCCACGCATGCGCGCCGCTGAATTTGCAATCCACGCGTACGCGTCGGGCACACGTGCGCGTCGATGGTATTTTTGCCAATGGACGCAGATGCGCTAATTCTCGCGCGCCAAGCTGAACCATACTCCCACGCGTAAGCGTGGGCTACTTGTGCGTGTCGGTGTCACTTCTCTAAAGCTCCAATTTTCATGTTCCTTCCACTTGTGCATGCTTCCTTTCTATTTTCTAGACCATTCTTGCCCTGTAAACTCTAAAATCACTTAACAAATGCATCACGTCATCGAATGGTAATAGAAGAGATTAAAATATAGCATTTTAAGGTTAAATGAGCATGTTTTCAATCATGAAGTAAGATTAGAAAGGAAACACAAAATCATGCAATTCATACAAATAAGTGAGGAAAATATTGACAAAACTCCCCAAATTCCATACAAGATAAACCACAAAATTGGGGTTTATCATTACTCTGATTGTAAAGGTTGGTTCATCCAAATGGAATACTGTGTTCGTGGTGGTTCCATCGAAGGCAAGTTGTAACGCTTTGTTGGGGCAAGACTGGATTCATGGTGTAAGGGCTATACCTTCTACTGTGCATCAAAGCATGCTTCTTTGGTCAAAGAATGACAAGCCTGAAGTCATCAAGGCAGATTCGAGTCTTTATGTTGAACAGCTGCATGTTGATTTCAGGATGTACAATCCTAAGTTGAAACCTCTGAATGTCGACCGAACATTGAATTCTTATAATTGTGAAGGTTGCTATTTGTCTTCGGAAGGCCTCTCGGTGAAGTTGCGTTACCCAAAATTGGGATTTGCTCCAACTGGTTGGGATTGTTCGACTTAAAGATCTCTTGGAGGTTGCCCTATGGACCAGGTTGAGGAAGTTTCCGATTACCTAGTAACATTACATAATTATTTAAGTAATTTTCATTTTGTCGGAAATAAAGATGATTCTTCTGATGAAGTTGAATCACATAGGGTTAGTAGTTTTTCTAGGTATGATAATATCGATTCGATGTCTTCGGTCAAATTTAGTTATAATTTTACTGTTTCTTGTAATAAAAGTAATGATGCAAGCCAGACTGCCGATTTAATAGCAGAGGCTCATTGTGTAGAAAATCAAAGTAATATTAAGTTAATAGATGATCAATTTCTTTTATTTCTGATGATACTATTGATTTCACTTTTGATTGCATCTATGATTTAGAACCATTGGGTTTCGAAAAATACTCAATAAAAGATGATGATAATTATAAAGGGTATGAATCTCAAGATCCCTTAGAAGAAATTAATATAGGGACTCATGATGATGTTCGAATTACATACATATGTAAAGATCTTGTTGATCCTTTTCAAACTGAACTCTTTAATCTTTTACATGAGTTTAAAGATTGTTTTGCTTGAGATTATCATGAGATGCCTGGTCTCGATCGTTTCCTTGTGAAACATCGATTAGCATTAAGACCGAATGCTAGACTTGTGAAGCAAACTCCAAGACGTTTTGCTCCAAAAATCAATGAAAAGATTAAAGAAGAAATAGAATGCTTGATTAAGGCAAAGTTTATTCAAACTAAATATTATGTTGAGTGGGTTTCGAATATTGTTCCGGTGATGAAGAAAAATGGGAAGTTAAGAATATGTATTGATTTTCAAGATTTGAATAACGCTACTCCAAAAGATGAATACTTTATGCCAATCGCAGATATGTTAATTGATTCTGCAGCAGGGAATGAAATCCTTAGTTTTATGGATGTTTATTTATGATATAACCAAGTCTTCATTGCAGAAGATGACGTGTCCAAAACTGCTTTTCGTTGCCCTGGGGCATTAGGCACGTATAAATGGGTAGTTATGCCTTTTAGTTTGAAAAATGCTGGGGCTACGTATCAATGGGCAATGAATGCTATTTTCCATGAGTTTATTGAAAAATTTATGGAGGTATATATCGATGACGTTATGGTCAAATCGATTTTGGTGAGTCAGCACATTGACCATTTAAGAAAAGCATTCATTACCATGAGGAAGAAAGGATTAAAAATGAATCCTTTGAAACGTATTTTTGGTGTATTGGCTGAAAATTTTTTAGGTTTTGTTGTTCATAAAAAAGGAATTTCCATCGACAAAAATAAGGCAGATGCGATATTGGCATTGTCTGCACCCAAATCGAAGAAAGAAGTGCAATCCTTTTTAGGTAAGGTAAATTATCTTCGAAGGTTCATTTCGAATCTTTCAGATCGAACTCGAGTATTTGCACCTGTAGTGAAATTGAAAAATGACTCGCAGTTTGAATGGACAAATAGGCATCAATTAGTGTTCGATTCGATTAAGGCTTATTTTTCTAAGGCTTTGATCATGGCGAGTGTTTGTCCACATGAGCCTTTGAAAGTTTATATTGCAGCATCTGAGAGCACCATTGGGTGTATGTTAGCCCAAGATGATAAAAACGGGCATGAGCAGGCTGTTTATTACCTTAGTCGAGTTTTAACCGATATCAAAACAAGGTATTCCCCGATAGAAAAATTTTGTTTGTCTCTATATTGTGCTTGTATGAAGTTGAAGTTTTATATGGTGGCTAAATCGATAAAAGTGATTGCACAAACCGATCTTTTTAAATATATGTTAAGTTTTCCAATGTTGCGGGGGCAATTAGGAAAATGGATGTTGGCATTAACAAAGTTTGATTTACAATATGTCCTAGCCAAGGCTGTAAAAGGTCAGGTCATTACAGATTTTCTTGTAGATAATTCAAAAGATCTGAGTGACCAGGGGGCAAATGTGATTGATATTGAGGTTGATTATTGGAAGTTATATTTCGATGGATTGAAACATAAAGATGGCGCAGGTGTTGGAATTTTAATTATCTCGCCAGAAGGAATTCCATCGGAATTCTTGTTTGAACTAAAATATCCTTGTTCGAATAATGTGGCGGAGTACGAAGCTTTAATTTTGGGTCTTGAAATACTAATCAGTAAAAGGGCTTTGGAAGTTCAAATATTAGGGGATTCTCAATTGCTATTAAAACAGTTATCAAAGGAGTTTAAGTGCAATATTGAGACGTTACGAAAATATTTAATAACTGCTTAGGAGTTGTTAATCGCTTTTCAAAAAGTTTCTTTGGTTCACATTCCCAAAGTTCATAATAAAATTGCTAATGAATTAGCCCAAATCGCTTCGAGATATAGGATTGGTCCAGAAACTCTCAAGAAATTGGTTGGTGCAAATCAAATTTTAGTGCCTGCAAATGAAAGAGAAGTTTTGTGTGTAGATAAATGGGAAAGTACTGATTGAAGAAAGCCTATTGCTCAGTACTTAAAAGATCCCATCATTTCAGTCGATAGAAAGATAAAGTTGCAAGCAATAAATTTTGTCTTGATGGCTGATGAGTTGTATAAGAAAGGGATCGATGGGAGTTTATCGAGATGCTTAAGCTTAGATGATCAGAGTATTGCTTTGGGAGAAGTCCACAATGGGATATGTTGTGCCCATCAGGCAGGAAAGAATATGAAATGGGTGTTATATCGCAATCATGTATATTGGCCATCTATGATAAAAGATTGTATTGATTATGCGAAGGTATGTTAGGAATGTCTGAAACATGGTTCGATACAACAGATTCCAGCGTTTGAGTTGCATTTGATAATAAAACCATGGCCGTTTAGAGGTTGGGCTTTAGATTTGATTGGGTTGATTCATCCTCTTTCATCAAAACAACACAAATTTATCTTAGTAGCGATTGATTATTTCACAAAATGGGTTGAAGCAGTTTCCCTAATAGAAGTTGGTCAACGTGAAATAATAGACTTTATCGAGGAACATATTATCCATCGATTTGGAATTCCTCAAACGTTAAGCACTAATCAAGGAAATATGTTTACTGGTCAGCGAATAAAAAACTTTGCAGCCTCGAGGAGTATCAATATGGTTACTTCAACTCCTTATTATGTGCAGGCTAATGGGCAAGTAGAGGCAGCAAATAAGATCCTGATAAGTTTGATAAAAAAGCATATCGAAAATAAGTCTCAAACATGGCATAAGACGTTGAGCCAGGTATTATGGGCTTATCGAAATTCGCCAAGAGGCTCGCGGGTACTTCACCCTATAAATTAGTTTATGGACATGATGCGGTGTTGCCATTAGAAATAAATTTAAATACATTGAGGGTGTCAAAGCAAAGTAGTTTGCCGGTTGATGATTATTGAAATGCAATGTTTGACGAGTTAAATGAATTAGATTCAGAGTGAATATTGGCACTTGAAAATATAATTCGATAAAAAGAAAGTATTGCTCAAAGTTATAATCGTCGAATCAAGGAAAAATCTTTTGGTATAGGCGAGTTGGTTTTGAAAGTTATTTTGCCAATAGAAAAGAAATTGAAATTTCTTGGCAAGTGGTCCCATGCTTGAGAAGGCCCTTTCAAGTGATAGAGACATATTCTGAAAATGCTTATCAGATTAAGGATATCGAGTCAGAAAAAATAATTAACTCGATCAATGGAAAATACTTGAAGCGATATTACTGTTGGATAAATTAAAATTAAAATATGCATTAAGTCCAGGGAAATAAAAACCATTACAGAAATAAAGTCTGAAAGAAAGAAAATCAAGGTACTAGGAGTTTTGCCAAGTCTGAACGTAGCTTTGCTCTTTTATTGTCCAATGTGGAGAGTGCTTCAATTTGCTTAAACTTGTCAAACTGTTTCTCATATTTCTCTTGCTTGGTCTCAATAGAAATAATGTCTTGAATGATCTGATGTTGTTCTTGCTGGACAGTGGTCAGAGGAACGCCTATTTCAGCCCGCCTTTCACGTACTTTGGCAAGTTTTTCATTAATTTGGGCCAATTCTGCTTCAAGCCTCATTTCTTCCTTGTCATAGAAGCTTGAATAGAAATGGCATAGGTGATCCTCAGGTCAAATTCTTCACGAGAAGCTTTTTTCGGTTGAAGGGCAAAAGCACAACTGTTTATTTCAGTTTTGATTTTAGCCTCTTCATTTTCAATTTCTTGAAGTTAATACTGAGAGGCTATACTATTGTTGGCAAGCTCTTTGATCTATTGGACTATGGTATGGGGTAAAAGTTGGAAATTCAAGAAATCAGATAGAAGTTGGTTGAGGAGGGCATCCTTGATCCATGCAGTAGGTGGATGATCCAAGAGTTTGAGAAGTAATCGGAGTTGCTCTCGAGTATCAATATCCAACTCGAATAAAGGACTGGTTGAAGTCGGTTTAGGAAGTGTTGGAGCAGGAACAAGCACTTCATCTTTTTGAATAACTCAATTTAAAATAGGAATCAAGTTAGCCAATGTAGCACTAGAAGGTGTGGTAGAGGCTCTTGAATTTCCAGATCCTGATCCAATGGGAGTTTGAAATCCAGCCTGTTGAGGAGGGCTAGAAAACCCTTGAGGAGTTTCTAAGACTTTGGATCGAGATGAGTCTGAATTTGTTGTCTCAACAACTCGAGAGACAGAATCAGAATCTGGAGCTACTCGGTTCTTAGCAGAAATTGCAGCCTGATTATTTAGTAAATTTGACTCGAGTATCTGAGTGTCTATTGGAGAGTGTTGTGATGGATCCGTTGTCAAATCAACTACTTGTGTTACATAGGAAGGTGGAAAAATAGTATGGAGAGGCTGAGTAGACCCTGTGACTTAAATTGAGTCATGAGATGTGGAATGTCCTGGATCAAGATGTTGTTGTTGAGGTGGTTGATCAGGTGCCACAAGAGGTGTAATTGAATGTGTAGCAGTGGTAGGCTGAATATGAACGGTACACAGTTGTAAGTTAAAGTTTATTTCAATTTAAATGAGACACGTATAGAAATGATTGCGTTACCCGAATAATTCTTCGCTTCTGAATTAATTGAGAGCCAGGGTCTGAGTCAGCTGTATCCTTTGATTGAGGAGAAGCAACAAGGATGTTCCGAATGTTCTGTTCACTTCTATCAGAACTTTCACTTGATGGTTGTAATCGTGACTAGTGAGGAAATTAAGAGTTAATATATGGATTTGATTTTCAAAATATGTTAGTTCAAAGCATATAATTATGTATAAAGTAGTGAGTGCATAACGGTTACCTTTCTGGAAGTCCTGGTAGGGGTCTTTCGACTTTTTTGTTGTGGTTGTCGAGATGAGGCTGTGGTTTCAGCTTTTCTTTTTTGGGGTTTCTTAGGAGAACCCTCGGCAGTAGGGTCTGTTCGAATGGCAAATTGTTGGATTACCTCTAAATTACGATTGTACCTAGAGTAGTAGACAGTCCACCATTCGATACAAGACTTAGTGATATACGAGCTGCGGTCATAAACAAGGAAATTAAAATGTTCTTTGTATTGTTGATTTGTTGCAAGGAGGAAATCGAGGTTATGTTGAGAAGGTAGAGTAACATGACAAAGTGGCCTGTTGTTCCGAGGAAAGGGGATTGGGATGGCCTGTGAAAATCCCAGTTGTATGGCTGTAAAGTGAGGAGCGTATAGGGTCACCTTGAGCTTTTCCTTTTTGTGTTGAGGTAATCCTATAGGAATTACTTGAACAGCCAGTAGATTCGCCCATTTTCAATTAGCTAGTTCACTTTCCTTTGTGTCATGTGGGAAGAGCAATCGATCGAGCCATGTAGGACCACGATTTCGACGTAGAAAAGGGGCGAAATCTATATCCTCATTATCGAAATCTTTATAGCAATGGAAAAGAGAGAAAATACCCCAAAATCAGTCCTCATCTATTTGTGCATTTGGGAAGGTGGGTTTATAATCAGCTAATTGAAAACCTTCGATGTGCTGTTTATTAGTACCACCACCTCCAGGTTTCGTCATTAATATTTTGAAAATGGCATTGAGCCATAGTTGGAGGAGCCAGAGAGGGCCACCTGTACTGATTATGATATTGTCTCAGAGATAATGAACGAATTGGCCAAGCTCTTCGGAAATGTGTCCTAAAAGAAGTTTGGCTAAGTTAAGAACTTTCCCTTCGTGAAGCATAGTGGCTAAGGGAAGAAAGAGCTTTGACATCTGGACACTTCGAGAACAGAAAAGGATTGCATTCAGCCAATAGAACAAGAAGGCTACATGTTCATCATCTGTAATGTCAGTGCCTTCTACACCCATGTTATTAGCGATGAAATTGCTGTAAGAATTGGTTAAGGCAATATTGTATTGGCGCTCAGGTTGCATGTTAGGTGTACAGTCTGGAGAATTTATTGGGAGCCCTGTGATAACAGCTACATCCAAAAGGGACATTCCGATCATTCCACAAGGGAGGTGGAAGTTGTTGGTTGTCTTGTTCCAAAAACAAGTCACAACCCCAATCATCCAAGGGAGCATTGTAAGTGAGAAATGGGAGAGCCTTAGTAATTCTTGTATTCTTAAAGCCCCCCAGTCAGCACTAAAGCCCCCCAGTCAGCACTTTTTGTGGGTTCAAGGCGTTGGTACCAGGTTGTAAAGTCAAACCCTCGAGGATTAATTTTTGGATTATTCTTGAAAGTTTTTTGATTGATGAACTGGGAGATGTTGAAAGCTTGGTTAATCAATAGATGTTCTCCTTCAGCACTAGGGAAGAAATGAAGTTTTTTGTTTACCCTTTCTAGGGATTCAATCAGTCCGAGGAAACAATGAGTGTATGTGCCTACTGTGAAGGGGATTAAGATTTTGGTATCATTAATTTGCAGTTGAGGATCGTCAATGACTTCATCGTTCACTTGATTTAGAATACGAAGGGCTGGTGGAGCTGGTGGTGCTATTGCAGGTCCTTTACCCTTGTCTTGGAAAGCAGCATACGAAGAGGAACCAGCCATTGTTGAATAAAGATAAAAGAAACAAAAGATTGAAGATTTTGTAAAGAAGTTTGATGTAAGAAGGATGTAGAGAACAAGGAGTTCAGGAAAAATTTGAACAAGGGTGAGATTGGTGAATTTAAAGTGTTACTGTAGCCGTTACTGTAGAAGGAATGCGAATAGAGGTAACTTCGCAAGGAAGATGAAGTGGAAGAAAGAGGAAGTGTGAGTCTCGGGAAACGTGTCGAGTGGGTCAGTATTAATGGAAAGTTAAATGATAGTTATTACTGATTTAAAATTGAGGTTTGAATTTGGATTAAGTATTTTATCTTCCAAATAATGTTATCGAAGGCAAACACGTTAATCCAAGGGGGCAATTTGTTGATCGAAAAATATTTTCGATAAAGGTAAATGGTTCGAAGTGGTAAAGCGGTTGAAGACATAAGCAGTTTTTTGAAAAGACGCATGTGCAAGCATTAAACGGAGGTTCTCAATGCGGATTCGATTCCGAGGCCTTTCGATGAATAAAGCAAGTCGAATCGAACAAGGTACTCGAGTTAGGTGATCGAAATAAGTTATTCGAATAAGTGATTTGAGTAATTATGGTAGTGGAGAAGTTAGAGATTTCCATTACGCGAGGAAATCATGGGAAACGATTAGGCGGGAACGGTTACCAAGGAGAATGAATTCAAGGCTGAAATCTTGGAATTAATTGTAATTAATTGACAGTTACCTAAAGTGGATTATAAATACTAGGAAGTCTTACGGAATAAGGGTTGGAACTTTAACTCAGAAAACACTCAAGCACACTCACATCCCAGGGAATTCCTGAGTCTGCAATCGAGTAACTTTTCTATAGGGTTCCTTCCATCTTTTCATTCTTTCAATTTATCTTTCTGTAAACTTTACTTTTCAAGTAAATATATTTTCCAAGTATTCTTTATCTTTATTGTTCAATTTACTTTCCTGCATTTTAGATTTTTATGCCAAAGTCCTTTAATCCAGTCGAAGGCATTTTACTGCTTTCTTTCAATTTCAACGTAAACTTTTTCATTTTCATTATGTTTCTTTTTCGAAAACTTAATTTTTCTTTCTCTCTTATTAATTTATAAGTTTTAATTTATCTTCATTCCTAAATCCCATCTAATCGAAGACACTTTGATGCACTTTTAGAAAACTGCTACCTGCAAAGAGGAGTAGGTTTCGCTCCCAAACCACTAGATATTGAACCACCATCGATTTGCTAAAAATCGACAAAACACTGTTATTATCGTATCTTTGAAAGTTTCATGTTAAAACCCCAATTGAGTTTCTTGAATGACTTCTTTTGTGTTTCTGTCGTCCAAAAAGCATTTTGTTGAACTTGAATCTTCTATGTACCTTATTCTCCAAATGATTTATGTTTAAGAACTTTTTTTTTTCATCATGTATTTTTATTTCACGAGATACTACCAATTAAAATGCTCTTTCTTTTACCTTGCACTTGATTTTTTATCTCGTCTATTGTCTTTTTTTTTTCCCTTCTCTTTCAGTGTATCTCCTCAAAGGATGTTTTTTTTTTTTACAAATATATCAAACTTTTTTTCATTTATCTCTAGATAACCAAGACATGAAGTAGTTTTCTCAGGACTTTCGATATTTTCATGGGTTAATGAAAAGAGAAATATTTTTATGGTTATTTTTATATAGTGAGAATCTATTTTTATCTTAGTTCATATCGACCTCTCTTAGAAGAAGGATGCACACATATTTACATGGAAATTAAAGTATGTATCCACCGACACTCTATTGGTGTTAAGAGAATGAAATATATATGTATTATGTTCACAATGCGGTTTTGGCCTTCTGGACCAAATTTTATTGTCCATGCTCAAAATTTGATTTCTTCCACCATATCAACTTTAAGCTATTTATTCAGATAAACAGAAATTTTTTCACTTTGAGTCACATCAATTTTGTTTTATTAGAGAATTTAATTTAAAATTTGTGTGGCTTGCATTATTTTGTTTGATTTTTTGTTCTATTATTAACAATAAATAAATTAACTTTCGAATTTTATTTCACAATCTTAATTCAAGGAGCGAAAATAATTCCGCTTGTAAGCGTCTCAAGATCTCAATTGTAGTTTTGAAAATAAAATTAAAGATTAAAAAAATATACAAAATGTCGAAAGCAAAGTAAAATACAAAAATTAAAAGAGAAAAGAAGAAGAACAAATAAAAGTAAAGAACTTTAATTAAAATATTAAAAAGTAGAGTATAAGATTGAGTTCAGACTTCAAAGAATTACTCAAGATTACCAGTTTTACTATGTTATGCCAAAGAAGTTGAGAGTTTTTTTTTGGATTTCTAAGTTTTTTTTCAGAAGAATTGAATTGATTATAATGTGTGCCCAAAATTTTATTATAGACTAACCTAATATCTACTGACCGTTGCTCATTAAGATATTTTCGTCAGTTTTTAAACTTAAATAACCATTCCACACTTGTTGCCTGATAATTGCTCCCGCACTTTCTACTTCTATGCTTTATTATTATCATTGACAGTTATATCTAAGATATTATGACCCATAAATTCGGATTTAGTTCAAATTTTAATTAAAATTTCTTTATTTCTAGTGTCAGTTGAAAACTTTCCTAACGTGTTAAAACTAACTTTTTAAAAATAACATGAATTGATAATAATATTATTTTATATTTATTTACTTAAAAAACTCATTTTTTTAAGTAATAATAATTTTTTGCCTAACAAGATGCCCTTCAAAAATTCTCATTTGAAGACATGCAATGATTGAAAGTAAAAATATTTAGTTGTTTATTGACATTTATTTTATCTTTGACAAGTTGACGTGTGAATGTCAATTGATATTGAAAGTGTCAAGTGTTTTTAAGTTAACACTTTGAACACATATTAATTTGATAGATTAAATGCCCTACTAGTAATAGACTTAACAAATTCCTAAGCCTATAAAGTTTTTACATTAATAGTTGAATATCTAACTGTCAATGGAATTTATTCTTCTGTATGAAACTTCTAAGCGTACTAAACAATATTTGTTGTAATTTTTGGCATATTAAATGTGTGCCAATTGACCTTTGTCTTAATCTTTGATATTTCAGTTGAGAATTTTTGACACATACTTTTTTATTGTTCCAACTGATATTATTAATTGACACAATTTTTTCTAACCTCAAAAATAACAGAATCTTAACTTCGTGAAGTCGTTTCTTTCATATGTTAAACTCTAAGTGTCAATTAGATTTGATAAAATTTCTAAGTCTATAGAATCTTCATACTAACATTTTAATAGTTTTAAGTTTAAATGTCAATAGACTCAACAGAATTTTTAAGTTAATGAGACTTTTATACTTATGAATTACATATCCAAATGTCAACAAGAGATTATTTTTTCTTATGATTTTAAACTTGACATAATTTTTTTTTATTAGAAAAAATAAAACCATAACAATGTAAATAAAAGACATGAAAAAAATAAGAATTTAAAAGATAATAAAAATGAAAAAGAGAAAACAAAGAAGATTAGGATGAATAAAAAAGAGAAAAGAGATAGAAAAACAGAAAAATAAGAGAAGAAAAAGAAAGAAAAAAGAAATAGAAAAGTAGAAAAAGAAGAGAGAAAAAAATAAAAATAAGAATAAAAAAAGATGAGAGTCGATAGAAAAATAAAGAATATGAGATCATTTTTTTGTGTTTTTTTATTATCAAAATTATCCTTTATTTGCAAAAAAGTCATTTACCTTGTATTTCAGAAATATTTTCGATTATCCTCTACAAGACTTATTCAATGACATGTATTCATTTGATGATTATTCAATTTTTCTTTTATCATCTCTTTATATTTTACTTCTTTTTCAACTTTTAACTATTCAATTTGTCTAACATTTTCAGTAAGTTGAGTCATGTCATGATATTATTGATTTACAAGCTTTTTCCTAATTCCAAATTCTAATCTATTTATGGCCATTTTGACAATTTCAGATTCTAGAACTAGAATAAATCATCTATTTCTCGTAATTTTGTATCTAGTCAAATATTTATCAATTGATTCTCCTACATTATGTTTGATGGAGAATAAATCACTTAGACTGATTCTTAATTCACTACAAAAAAATTATTTATGAAAATATTTTTCTAATTGCATCCAAGAGTGAATTGAATTTGCCTTTAGGTTAGAAAATCACGTAAATGCATTTCTTGTTAATGAGGAGGGAAAGAATTTTATCTTTAAATACCATTTGATGCCACCTCGTTGATTTCAACAGTATAGTAAGCAGTGTGCTCTACTGACGATTCTTCATCTTTTCCAGAAAACGTAATTAATAACTTAGGAAACTTCCATTCCTCGGGCAATTCAATTTGTTGGATAAATTTAGAAAAAAGAGACATAAACTGAGGTTGATTTGCAAATTCAACATTAAATCTCAATCTTTGCAGAATCCGTTTAATCACTTGATTGACATACATCTTGTCTTTCAATGTCATTTTGTTCAACATCTTGATTAATATTTTGTTGTAGTCAAGTGTCATCTTTTATCATATTACCATCATTTTGATCTTGTCTACCAAAATACATATTATGTACAAAAAAATTTTGTTCTGAATTTATCTCTTGTACTTCAATAAAATTATTTTAATTTTTTTTCATACTAACTATTTTATCAATTTGATTTACTTTATAGATTAATTGCTCATACTTAGTATTTGTCGATTCAATGAAAAAATTAAGTATTTTTGTCGTATGATAAGTCAATATATTAGCCAAATTATAATGATTCTCATTTATCTGTTAATGAAACTTTACCACAATATATCAACAGTAACTATAAAACTTTTTTATGGTAATATTTTTGACATATTAGAAAAAATTGGACTTGTCCTTTGAAAAATAGAAGAATAATTTATTTTTATTGTGTTTACATTTGAAGGAGTAGACAATATAACAAGTGAAGTCTGTAGTACAAAAATTGAAATTTTTTTTATGATAACACTGACACATGGATCATGGCAAACATGATTTTGAATTGGTGAGTAAAGAGGATTAGTCAAACCTTGTATCGTTATGGAAGGGACAAACCCCAGTAGCAAGTCATTACGCGGTCATCCTATAGTGTTTGTATGAGATGCATTTAACCCATGATGAACACGACCAACTCGATGATGCCTCACTGACAATAAGGCAGCCTCAGTGGTGTGAGATATGGAAATATTTTTAGCTTCCTTTCGTCTTTCATTATTGGAAATAGAAAAAGATGGTGCAGATAAATTTGACATGTCAATTGACCTAATATTTCAATATCTAAAAACAAGTTTGCCACTTTGTAATTGTACCCAAGCTCAGAACTTATTTTTAAAATAAAACTACAATCTATTGACAATGTCCATTGGGCATGCCAATTTGTTTTGTTCGATTTTTTGTTCCATTGTTAACAACAAATAAATTAATTTTTGAGTTTTATTTCACAATCTTAATTCAAGGAGCGGAAACGACTAGTCTTGTGGATGTCTCAAGGTCTCAATTGTAGTTTCGAAAATAAAATTAAAGATAAAAAGAAAACATATAAAGTGTCGGAAGCAAAGTAAAATGCAGAAATTAAAAAAGAAAAGAAAAAGAAGATGAAGAAGAACAAATAAAAGTAAAGAACGTTAATTAAAAAAAATAAAAAGTAGAGTATAAGATTGAATTTAAACTTGAAAGGAATTACTCAAGATTCTCAGTTTTACTCTGTGATTTCAAAAAGGCTAAAAGTATTTTTTTCAAGTTTTTAAGTATTTTTCCAAAAGAATTTAACTGATTATAATATATGTCCAAAATTTTATTTATAAACTAACCTAATGTCAGAACTCTTATAATATATATTCGTCAACTTTTAAACTTAAATAACCATTCTGTATTTGTTGCTTGATAACTGCTACGCTCTATTACTATTATTAACAGTTATATTTTTGAGATATTATAGCTCATAATTCGAATTTAGTTTAATTTTAATTAAAATTGTTTTGTTTTTAGTGTTAGTTGAAAATTTTTTAATACATTAAAATTGACTTTTTAAAAATAATATAAATTAATAATAATATTATTTTATATTTATTTATTTAAAATAATTTTTTAAGTAATAATAATTTTTTGCATAACACGCATAAAACAAATTAACATACAATTTATATTATTATGGTGTGCTAAGAAGTATTGTTCTCATTGTTCAAAATTGGTTCACGATTGCTTCAAAAATGACAGAATAGCGATAATATTTCCAGATTTCACAAATTATTCCAACAGAAGGTCCCCATGGTAGTGACTTATATACTTAACCATTAAGTCTTCTTTCTGAACTTACGATTGGTGCATATAATAAGTTGGCGTATATAACAGTATAGTAATGATGGATAGATGAGGAGTTGGAGTTGGAGTTGGAGTAATTCATATATTTGCAACAATATGGACTCAACTTTTTGACATCTTTGTAAAAGTCAAACGCTGTTGTATTGAAAAAAATCGAAGTTGAATTTCCGGGTTCATGCCTAATAACATAGCTGGAAGCCCCTTTTCATAAATTAAAACGTATAAATTATTGGATTTTTTTTAAATAAATAAAATAAATATTTTATTTACTAAAAATTATATAATTTGTAATAATTTTATAAAAATATATTGTATTTCTTATTTTATTTATACTGTAAATGAGATAAGATATGAAATGACGTGGTCGTATCACGTTTATACACGTATTGTGTAAAGACTTTATATCGTCTATAGTGTAAACAAGATACGTATAATTTTATTTCGTTTACACGGTAAAAGAGATAAAACTAAACGCGACTTCTATATACAATTCGTTTACAGTGCCATTTGAAGTTATTTTTCACCCAATTTTTCAATTTTTTTCTAACTGCTACCCTCTTCTGACCATATTATCAACTTATTAGGCAAGCATAGTACGTGCAAATACACATGATTCGGACATCAACCGCTTGAACGTAATATAACACATCGCAGGAACAGCCGATTTTGAGGTTAGTGTTGTTGTTTTTGTGTTTATGTTAGAGCATGTATGAGTGAAACCATAGTTAAAATACTTTTATAAAACTAGTGTATAAGACATGTTAATTAGATGAATGTATTGTTAGAAAGGGTGGATAAGATTCGCTTTTAGTAATTTAAGTTTATTTATTAACTTGATGTTTATTAATTTAGTTATGAACTAACTTGATGTTTATTAATTTACTAAGAAAATTTTTCTAGTTATTTGTCGAATTTATTTTTACTTATTTATTAATTTAGTTATTAATTTAATAGATGTGTGGTATTTTAATTTGGTTATTAATTATTTAGTAGGATTTATTTTCTTTAAATTAAGTATACATGTTTACTAATAAAGTTATTAATTAATTAAGTAAATAATTTTGTTTAAGTTAATTTATTAAATAAATATTTCTACTCATTTGTTAAATTTGTTTCTACTTATTTATTAATCTTGTTATTAATTAATTAGTTGTGTAGTATTTTGGTTATGAATTATTTAGTAAGATTTTTTGTTTAAATTAAGTTATTTATTAAGTACATGTGTACTAATAAAGTTATTAATTGATTAAGTAAATATTTTTATTTAAGTTAATTTCTTATGTGAATGTTAATTGCTAGTATTTTTTGGTGTTAATTAGTCTAGCTTTATAGTTTTATAAATTTCTTATTCAATTTTTTTTTATCAGAGGCATCGGTTGCTTCTTCCTAGACGAGTGAGTCACATATTTGTCCCATCGGACGCCATTTACCCTTATTTGAGGGAGGTTGGCTTCGGTGACACGGTGCCTCTCAGAGATTTTGTATTTGACAACTCCATGATCATGGCATTTGTGGAGCGCTGACATCTAGAGATGCACACTTTTCATATGCCATGAAGTGAGTGCACCATCACCCTACAGGACATCGCGTACCACCTCGAATTACGGGCGCATGGAGAGCCAGTAGGTGGGTGTTTCCGCAACTTCTACACATGGTATAGGATGGAAACCTAGGAGTTGGTGGAGCAGCTACTTGATGCCAAACTTCCCGTGGTTCAGCAGTAGGGAGCGTAGAGGAAGGAGTCTTTCTTCCTTAAGCTGACATGGCTTCGGGAGCGCCGACAGATGCCTGTTACAGATGATCCAGCTACCCTCCAACAGTACATCAAGTGCTACATTATGTTGTTGATTAGGGATTACCTGATGACTAACAAGTCAAACAATCAGGTCTATCTCCGGTGACTGCCACTCCTTGATGACTTTCAGTGGTGTTGTTCTCTGTATTAGGGTTCAGGGCTCAACGAGACCATTATACAAATTATCTCTCATGAATTTATTGGTGCTGCACTTTTTTTCTTGGCGGGAACAGGACGTACCACTCCCTATGCTTTGCAGCACATCGGACGACCACAGACATTATAGGATGTACTCTGCTGCTAGTCTCTTGGAGATACTAGAGATTTTCGCAGTGGTGTCCACCCAAGCGACGGCTTTATACGTATCCTATGACTGTGAGGTAGGTGTGATTTGTAGTTTTCTTCTTTGTCATTTATGTAATCCGATATGATATGCGATAAATTGATACTTTGTCATTCTTGTGAGTATCCACAAGTTGGTAAGTATGGCATAGCAGAGTCGGGATTAACACGAGCAGAGAGTCCTCTGATGGCATCGTGAGTTGGACCAGTTACAGTTAGATGAGGTAAACTCTTTTTTTATTCAGTTACTAAAAAAGTAAATTACTTATCATGTGTTGGAAAATGACGCTGATCATTATCGTACATATTCCGTTGTAGCAACCTCGACACCTTATTGTATGACTCCTCCCAATCACTGTATATCTACGCAATTGCCTTTTGCTTCGCCATCCAGACCTTTCTGTACGAGGGTTTGAAGTGATAGTTTTGCCTAACTGCACCTTGTAGGACAGAAATGATGACGGATCGCAAGGACTGTATCAATGGGAAGATGACACGACACATAAGGCTGCTGTCTAATTGTCAGTGGTCCTGAGACATGGTGGGTGCTAAACACGTGTGCGCTCTTCCAACTCTACGCACCCCCCTAAAGAAATAGAACAACCGTGGTTGAGATGTACAACAAGCATAACAATGACAACTGAGAATATAGAATACAATTACACTTGAACTTACCAATATCTGAGATTCTGTCAAGGAGCAACACAGAGACGCCAAGGGCAGCCTGCTTCAGATTGTCGACAATGTACATGGTACTTTAATCGATTCTACTCCGCAACTTGATACTCAGCACTTCTGGAAATGCTGTAATTCTTCACGTCCTGCAATACTGTATCTCAGCTTTTGCATCTGTGACTAACCCAAAACTCCACACCACCGTCTAAGTTGTAATTGTCTTCACTGGTGTTGGAAAATAGATTTTCTCTTGCATCACATCCAGATCCAATGTATGATAGTGACTGAGTACAGATGACAAGGCTAGAATTGTGTTTAGGACAGGTAGAAGATACCGACGTGATGGCTCAACTAGGGTCTCCGGTACAAACTCCTCATCGTCATCATCTTCAAAAGAACTGCTCTCGTTGCTATTTGCAACATACTCCTCGTCTGAGTCCTCATCGTCAACGTCCATGTGTTCCACTGGACGAGTAACGTGTAGCAGTGATGGTGCGAGAGGTGGATCATCATGTACGAAGTTCGACTGCCCAGATCCACCGCCACCGACATCGCCAACTTCCGCAGAAAGCTCCATCACTTGTTCTGTCATAATTCTCCCGTGGATGTCAAACATCAGGCGTACATGCTCGTCACCATGGAGCCAAAACAGACGAAATAGAAAAAAATCTGTTTTCCATCGGTGCCAGCAACCTATACCCCACCTTTCCGATCTCTTTTGTTCTGCTTCCACCAACGCTACTCAATATCAGACTCTTCAGCTCGGACAAAGAACTTACTCGCTGGGTACGCAACAGAATTGGATTCTCACACTCAAATATCACTCCAATATCACTATTTCTTATATGACAATTGGGATACACACTTACAACCGAATATCCACTACTACTAGACATTTTGGCTTATTTTCAGAATAAAAAGGTAGAAAAGAAGTAGTAAAATATTTGTGAAGAATACAAACAGTTAAACATCCTTTTATAGTTGCTGAAAATGTGTTATAATGTATCTCGTTTACACTATAAACGTTATAATTATTTACGTATCTCGTTTACAATGTAAACAAAATAAGATTGCACGGATCTTATTTGTAGTGTAAACGAAATATACACATCAACATTGTGTGGTCTTATTTCGTTTTACAATGTAAATGTGATATGTGTAATCTTATTTCGTTTACACTGTAATCATTTACACTATAAACGAGATATGAAATAATGTAATTTTTGTAAAATTACTACAAATTATATATTTTGTTAAATAAAACATTTAATTTATTTATTTAAAAAAATACATAAATTATTAGATCGCCTCATGCTTCAAGAATCATTAACATAAATCTATATATTTATTTATCGTCATATTAAATACTAGTTAATCAGAGAACACTCGTAAATATCTAAAAAAATTTGAAAGTGAAGAGAAGAATATATATATAACATGACAAAAAATAATTTTTATAATAAGCTAATATTATAGATCAAATTTAATAATATAATAGAAAAGAAATAAATATTATTATATTAAAAGAAAATAAATTCTACAACATTATACATGAATCCGTCTGAGGATATTAGTTAAATAATACCAAATAGTTTATAGAACATAATAGTGATAGAGTAGTAACGTTTGGATTTTATGTCCTTTTTTGCCTTTTTATTTATGGATCATTTTAGTGTACAGATATTCTTTTTATAGATATTATACAAAGTTTTTTAGATTTTTTTTTTTGGATTAAAACTAAAGATCGGATACGTGGTGTCTTTTTATTGAACATTGACCACAGTTTAAAGAAAAAATGTAATTCAAATGTTTAGTAATTAGCATGCCAAATTAAACTAAACTCTTGAAATTAGAATGAGTTAAAATTTTTGACATGCTTTTAGTTGGTTAACGAGAAACTTAAGTGTGCATACAAGTGAAAATTTTTTTGGTAAATAAATAAGTTAATTTTTATATTTATTTATTTTTTAATTATTTATATTTTAACTCAATTATTTCAAATTTTAATGGGTTATAAATAGATTCAAATTTTGAATTTTAAAATCCTTTATAATTTAATTATATCTTTTTTAATTTTAAATTTTAAATTTTGTAATTTAAAAATCTTTCAAATGGTTATATTCCTTCCATCTAAATTATAATAGTTTAAATTAGATTAGATTAAAAAATAAATTTAAATTCATACCATGTAAATTACAATTGTTTTAATCAATTGGATTATATTAAAAAATAACATCAAATCGATATAATTCAAATCACAATAATTATATCAATTTAATCTTGTAAATCGATCCAAACAGTACTATAAATATTTTTTTAATAATTTGATATTTTGTCACTATGATAATATTTGTATTAGATATACACTAAAATTAGTCATTGAAATTAATCACTAACATAATATTGCATGTTAGAATACAAAATATACATTAAAAATTAGTTAAACAACACATATATTTAAATATAAATTTAGTGTAATATAGCATTTTTGTTATAATAAAATATATATCAATCGTTTAAGAAATGCATATAAGTATAAATATAAATTTAATTGCTTTATTTTTAAAAATTGCTTAATGGCACCTTTATAAATTAAAGCTATTTTTTTATATTCCACATTTATAATACTATAAAATTCATGTTTTACGTCACTACTAGAAAACCAGTTATTACAGACAGATATTTTTGACGGATTTTATCCCATGGAAATATAGAGAGAATTTCAGAGGGATTTTTTGTCGGAAAACAAAAAAAAGGGATTAGCATAAATTACAGATGGAAAAGAGAATCCGTCGATAATTCTGTCGAAAAAAATAATTTTCTTTTCGTAAAAAATGGTTACAAATGGAAAATCCATCTGTAACTAAATAGACAAAACGCTGCGTTTTATTAAATTATTACAGACGAAAAATCTGTCTGTAATTTAAATTTTCCATCGAAAATATTAAATTAACCCTGATTTAACCTCAAGTGTCTCGAGCTTCATTCACACTCCACACAAGTTTCTTCCTCTCTCTGTCGCACGAATAGCTTCTTCTCTCCATCGCACGAACAGCTTCTTCTCTCCGTCGCAGGAACTTTTTCCGCCGTTCGCGTCGCACGAGCTTCCTCCGCCGCCGCTCTCGTCGCATCTGCTCCCTTCATCGCCGTCGTCACAGAGCTCTCTCTTGTCGCGTTTTCTCCCTTTGTGAATTTCAGGTATACTCTGATTTTGTGATTCTGGTGCTTATGGTTCAATTTTTCTGTGCCAATTTTAGGTTTATCAAATTTTCTTAGCAGTTTTTATCTTCTTGTTGCTGTTAATGCTGATTGAGCTTGTTGTAGGTTTATCAATTATTTTATTATCAGCGAAGAAAGAGATTTTTTGTTGGTCATTTCTGCAGCGATTTGTGAAACTCGGTGGTTGTTGTTGAATGGCGAAGCTTGGAATGATAGTTGACTCCTTTGGTAACTTCTTCTCCGGCAAAGACCAGCTTCCCTAGTGTGATCCTGACGTCGTTGCTGTAAGCCTTTTCTTTTTCTCGATTCCATTTTCTTCCTTCAGAATTGATATCAACTTGTGATTTCTTGTTATCTATTGGTCGTGATTTTAGTCTTGATGTTTAGGTCAAAATCAAGTTAGCGCTTGCAATAGGTTTAGGGTTTAGATATAAATCAATCACATATCTTTTGTTACTTTAGTTAAGGAGGAAGAATTGCAGCTTCTATGAAACAATTCCCTGTTATGATGGATCATTGTGTAATCAGTTAAAGCTATAGCTTGGAGCATGATATGTTTCATTCACAAAAGAAATTATTGATAACAATTGAAACCTTCTTGTCTTTTTATTGCTCCTTTGCTGCTTTTTATTACTCGAGTTTTTGTGCAGGGGTGTGAGAGAGAGGTTGCTGAGGCTGGGAAGCAATCCGATGAGTATTAGCAGAATTTTCATTTCACTTATTTGATTATTTGATTTGTGTTTGTGATTTTGTGACTGTGTGTGTCTCATGAATGGTGAATTTGTTCCCCTTTGGCCAAAGTAGTTTTGTTCCCCAGATGCTGGTAATTTATTGCTTGTAATGTTTTAATATATATTAGAGAGTAAAGAAATAACATAGGTTTGATATATTGATATATGTCTTTATGCAGGTTCAATATCCAAGTAGTAGTGATCTGACACACGTCAAAGATTCAAGGTTTGACTCGTTCATTATTTTGTTTTAAATGATTATATAGACTGTTTCTTCATTTTTTCTATTTCCAATTTTATCCTGTCAGACAATATATGTCAATATGATCATCTTGTACATGCACTAACTCAGACTAAAAAATACAATGGACAAAAAAATGTAATCATTGACAAAAAAAGAAAGATAATCACTTGCAACTAGTTAAGTAAATTAATTAGGAATATATTGTAAAAAAGCACTTGGAACTAGCTTTGATTTTGAAAAGTATGGCATTCCTCCAAATTAGGAAATTAAAGTGTGTCATCATAGGTGAGTTGAGGATTTAGTTTCAACTTCTGAATGCAAATGATTCAGGAGTTGTTAATGCATTATAGAGCAGTGACTTTTTGCTTGATTTAAAATCCAGTGATCTAGTGATCCACTTGTTTGATTATGGCTTCTTTGAGTATGCCTTCTGTTTTAGAACAGAACAAAGATGATAACAACAACAAGAACAATAGTATAAGCAACAAGTTTTTGCTTCCAAGAAAGCCTATAAGTTTATGCATTATTTGCATTCCCTCAAAGTTGAATAATTGAACTTATTATATATAGCATCAAGAACTGTAGCACTAAATATTTTCTGATTAGGTAAGGTAGCAATAGTTGAATTTTTCAGTGGCAGCGAGAATTTCAGGCAAACAAACTGAGGCAAGACACTGCTTGACAACCAAATCCAATAATTCTGAGGATTCTTTAACTGATGGGAGCAGAAGTAACCTTTTGGAAGTTAATGGTTAGTGTTTTTTGGTGCTCTCTATAATTCTTAAGTCTTTTGGGGCTTCCATGTTATTCCACTCAAGCATTCACCAGTGGTGTCACTATTTTCACTGTTTTCAAGTTTCAGAAGTAGATCACCATGAAAGACAAGTAGAGGAAGCTCAGCAGAAAGGATTGTCCCTCACTGATGGAGATAAGGTATAATTTTTTATATTAAATATAATTTTAAAGAGTCTAATAACTAACTAGAGAAGTAGTTTCTGATAGTCAATTTCAATCAATTTCACTTTACTATTTCTTTTGGATTGCTTACTTGAAAAATTGAGGCCACATGCTTTTAATTATTTTTTTTCTTTATTTGTTTGTTTGGATTTTTAATTTCGAGTAGTTGTGCTGTGATTTATGATCTATTCCACTCTCGGTTTTTTTTTATGTTGTTTTTCTTCCTCTAAGTTTCTTATATGTATTTTTTCTGGTGAGTGTGAGTATGTGAGTGGGTTTTTCCTTTTTCAGGTATTGATGAAGAGAGAAAGAGCAACTATTTAGAGAAGGAGGCATGCACCATCAAAAAAAGCAAAACAGGTTCAATTTCTTAAACTTTGATATCTATCACCTTGGACCATACCATTTCCAAACCCCAAAACCCTCCAAATTGGTAAAAGATAAAATGAATTTTTGAATACAGCTTTTCTGCTGCTGCCAACATTTCTTGCTGAGAAATTTTTTGCATTTTCTTTTTGACCTCAGATTTCAAGAAATTGTATTATTTAATGATACAAATACTTTATTTAATGGGGTTTCAGGATTGTGCAGACACTGTGATTGGGAACTGGTACTTGAGAGGGATAAGTGGTGGAAAAAAGAGAAGGGTTAGCATTGCCTTGGAGATTTTGATGAGGCCAAGATTGCTCTTCCTTGATGAACCTACAAGTGGACTTGACAGGTTCACATACCCTTAGTTTTACTTCTTGTTGGGATCCAATTGTGCTTGTTTTCATGCTTAATATTGGGTTCTAAATTTGTCAAAAAATTTACTAAAAATAGTCGATATTTGATTTAAAAGATACAAAAACTAATAAATATTTTAGTATTTGACATTTGTTTTAAAAAGTAAGTTTGGTCGGTTCAATACCAAAATAAAAGACAACAGAGAATTGGCTTATTATATGAATTTTATAGATAAAGTTTACCTTTATTTTCACCCTCTAATCAAATAGACAGTATAGACATATATTATTAGTAAATACTGATTTAATACATGGTAAGTATACATTTCTTATGGGAAGGTCTATTCCTCCAAATTCAAGGAGAAACAATTTAATGTCTTTAGTCAAATAAGTCATTTATAGTTTCTACCTACTTTAGTCTGAGTGATTAATTAGGTGTCAGATTCGTATTTATATTGTAGGTAAGTAACATTACGTGATCCAGATGATGTATTATGAAGTACAATTGTTCAAATTTTGCTCCCTTAATGGGAATTTTGTGCTTTGTGGCAGTGCATCAGCTTTCTTTGTGACTCAAACATTATGTGCCTTGGCAAGAAATGAAAAAACCATGATAGCTTCTATTCATCAACCTAGCAGTGAAGTTTTCGAACTATTTGATCACTTGTACTTGCTTTCGGGGGGTAAAACTGTCTATTTTGGCCACGCTTTTGCAGAATATGAGGCAAGAAACTTAAATTCTGCCTCAGTATCCACTCTTGTATTTTTTAACTTTTTTCCCTAATAAGGTTTTGCTAATAATAATAATAAAATAAGTATATCTGCAGTTCTTTGCACAAGCTGGATTTTCATGCCCTGCTTTGAGGAACCCATCAGATCACTTCCTTAGGTGCATCAATTCTGACTTTGACAAAGTCAAGGCCACTCTTAAAGGCTCCATGAAACTCAGGGTATTCATTCACTTTATTTACACCATAGGATTGGTAGACTAAAAGATACTGAAAATACTTTTTAATATGTCTTTTTTAATTAGTTAAATGTGTATAATAATAAAATCAGAAAGATAAATACTTTGATCTCTCATCTCTTGTCAAAAAGTTTTAAGAATAACAAAGTAATATATATATATATATATATCCATAAAGGTATATTTTTGGAGTACTTTAATTAGTTTTACTTCTTGTTGGGATCCAATTGTACTTGTTTTCATGCCAATTCTCCACCACTGGGCCAATTCTCCACCTGATAGGTTTCTAAGCTATTGAATATCCTTCATGATGTTGGTATCTTTGGCTACCACCGCTTTGATTTACACTATTGATTGTTATTATTATTACCTTTATTATTTAAATTTTTTGTACTTATTATTGGTTTTGGGGCACTTAACATTGCCCAAATATCTGTTATTTCCATTCCCTAACCTGCTCCTGATGCTGAATGAGTAACATAGAAATCAAAGAACTATTGATGATCAAAACATAGATGGGCTAAAGAATTTTGATTTGCAGGTACTAAGGAGATTATTGGACTTTGACAAGAAACTTCCTTCTCCTGATGCTCTTCTCATCAATAGGCAAAGAGATTCTGCTGTCTTTATCGGTCAAGCAGGTAATAACTAATTATTAATTAACCATCTCTCCATCTCCATTAATATTCTCTATTTGAAACTAAATAAAAATTAAATCAACTATATTTATTTGCAGGGAAGACTTACAAATTCAGAGTGTCCAATGTTAGGTTAACAACATCAATCAACTTCAGGATTCAAGGCCACTCATTGAAACTGATTGAAGTTGAAGGTGCTCACACGTTATAGGACACATATGAGTCTCTTGATATTCATGTGGGTCAATTAGTGGTATAGTTGAACAATACACTTTGAGTTTATGTTTTGAATTATAATTGATGTATCATCACACTTTGACGTATGGTTGTTACTTATTATCATAGTTGATATATCAATACATTTTGTTTATATTTTGAATTATATTGACTTGCTTGTGTATAGTACTTTTCTTTTAGTTTGATAATACGATGAATTTGTTTATTTTTTAAAATATTATAAATATTCGAATACAAATTAAATAAAAATTTGTATTAATTTTATATTTATTTTGTATGAAAACAAGTTTATTTTGTAATTAGAAAAATAAAAAAATTCTATTTTATCTTACTGACGGATTTACAGACAGATTTTTTGTCTGTAATCAGAACGTGGGATGATTTTCCAAAGTTCAAATTACAGACGAAAAATCTGTCGGAAAATCCGTCTGTAATTACAGACGGAAAATCTGTTGGAAAATCCGTCTGTAATACAGACGGAAAATCCGTCTGTAATTACAGACGGAAAATCCGTCGGAAAGTTCGTCGCCTTTGGGAAATGGACAGAAAATTTACAGAAGGAAAATCCGTCGGTAACTGGTAAAAATTCGTCTGTAATTTTTCGACGGAAAAAAAATCCGTCGGTAAATAATTTCCGACGGGACTTTTACAGAGGGACAAAATCCGTCGATAACCAAAAATCCGTCTGTAATAAAGACTAAATCCGTCTATAAATCTGTCTGTATTTATCCATTTTCTAGTTGTGCATACAGGAAAATATATGCTCATATGCCAAAAAATGTAATTTGTTCGTTGCTCTATTTTTATTTATTTCTATTTCTAATTATTAAATTGTATACAATAAACCTTTGTTATTAAAAAATAACACAACTAATATTAGAGAGTGCATTGTCAATGTTACTCAACTATCCAATTGTTTGATTGAGTTTTTAATTTTTTTTATTAAGGTGATCAATTATCAAACATTTGGATTCACAAATAAAAGAAAAAAAAGTAAAATAGAGAAAGAATTAATAATAAAAGAAGTTGTAATAATTGAAATAAAAATAAAAAATTACCTTTCTAAAATTTTGAAATTAAAGAATACAACCAAAGTGATAAAGAAGAAGAAAATAAAAGTAAAATAAAAAGTGAGCCTCAAGTAAGTAAGAATTTTAACGTATTGAAATGAATTTGTATTGAAAAAAATACTTAAATATTAGGATATTTATAGAGTTGTAGATTAGATTTAGACTTTTTTTGTGGAAATAAATTTAGATGATCATGAATGATATTTTTTTATAGAGTCAAAAGTTATCCCCATGTTCAAGGCCATTATCACCTTAATAGTGCATGGTAATTGAAATAGTGCATTACAACAATTTTTAGTTATTACAACACTGCAAATAACACTAAAAAAATGTTGTTTAAACTAATTAAAAATAACACTTAATATTTGTTACATAAAAATAAAGCTGTCACAACCCTTTTTTAGCAATACACCATAAATGTTTCTTTTTTATTAATTAAAGTACAAGTAAGAAGTGTTGCTTTTATAAATTAAACAAACAATATTTATGATATTTATATATTACACTTTATTAGTGTTGTTCTTACAATTTTTAATAAGCTTCTCATTATAAATGTTGCCAAAATTCGACTAAAATTTTTTCTCTAAAATTTTGACCTTCCTCCAAATATTTTAACAAAAAAATATTTTTTGCTTCTTTTAACTTAGCACAAAATACATCTTTATAATTTATATATTATTTACTAATTTTTTTTTTTTTTGCCGAGGACCTAGACCAATAAGAACCCAAGTCCAAATCAGAACCCGAAACCTACCCACGTCATTTCTCATTGTGCAAGAGGTGCTGCACTTGTTAGCCATAGCAGCAGCTACAATTCCTCAGCATGGTGGCGCAGCCGTGACAACATCAATAAACTCGACGACTATCCTCTGCACTGATTCAAATCCTACTAAGTTCAAAACAAAATTCCAAGCCTTATTTTCAATTAGGAACCCTAAGCCCAACCATTTCAAACCCTTCTGCGTGATTTACCCTTGTTTGTTCGATTTCCTCATCGTTGCTTGTGAAGTTGTGTTCCTCTATGCTCGCATCGCCGTCATGCTTGTCGCTGCTCACGCGCCGTCGTGCTCATCACTGCTCGCATCGCCGTTGTGCTTGTCGCTGCTCGCATCACCGTTGTGCTTGACGCTGCTCGCATCACCGTCGTGTTCGTCGCTGACTTGCATTTCCTCATCGTTGCTTCTGAAGTTGTGTTCCTCTCTGCTCGCGTCGCCGTCGTGCTTGTTGCTGCTCGCGCGCCGTCGTGCTTGTTGCTGCTCGCGCTCCTTCGTGCTTGTCGCTGCTCACATTGTCATCGTGTTCGTCACTCTGCATTTTAAGCTTCTGAATTTCGCTCTGCTCGATTCCAATTTGCTCGCCTTCTTCTACTTATGACGTTTTGCTTGGCCCCTGGCTGGGTGCTGATATGCTCTGCTCCCCGTGGCGCTCGTGCTCTTTCCATCACAGATAGGCTCCTTGCTTTACTCAGCTTTGTTATGGTTGAAGTTGATGAGAAATTCTGGTAATGAAAATTTTTCTTCTTTGATGAGAAATTACTATTTAATTAATTATGATCGTATTAAATCACTGCAATGTTTTATTTTTATTTTGTATTCGCTGGCATGTGCTTTAATCACTAAATGATGTCAATTTTAGGATTTGGAATTTAATTATTGTTGGTGGAATCTCAATTTAGGGAACTTAAGATTAGATTCATAGTTATTGTAGGTGTTGAAGTTGGCTGAGAATGCTTCCGGTTCAATCAATTTACTGCTAGGTTTTTCATAATGCTTCCAATTACCCACTTTTTCTTTTACTCTGCTTAATTGAACTTACTTCTTTAGGGAGGAGGAAGAGGTTGATAGATTTAGCAAAGTGCAAGAGAGTTTCTTGACAAGTTCTTTAACTCTCAGTATACTTAAATTCATGTTAGTGGTCAAAAATGTTATACTTAGAACTTTCATGAAAATAAAGCAATTAGTGATGTGTTGTGTGCAGTAGAGATTCTTTTTCTCTTCATTTTTTACATTGATAAATTCCTATCTATAAACTCTGCTTCTCCATGCTCGTTGTTTCAGTTTATCGGTGTTTTCTCCATGCTCATTACATCGTAGGTATGCCTTTCTTTATGATATATCTTATCAAACTTCATAATTCTAATTAATGAAGAAATTTAGACAGGAAATTAGACATGAATGAGTATTTCATCTCTAAACCCTGTTCTTCATGTTATAAATCATTATACCTAGTTTTTAATTTTATATCACACAGAGAAAAGATTTTCTCAGTTTTGCAGTTTCTCATATTGATTTCCATTTGCACTAATTGTGCACTTCTAGCATGGCTATTTGATGAGGAGGGGAAATGGAAGATTGAGCCAGGACTCGTGGTGATTTTGATAATGGAGCATGCTCTATTGTTGATTAAGTTCAGTTTCTCTCGTTTGGTTCCTTTGGTAATGGACATTATTTCTTCTCATTGTTTTAACATTCTACATTTCATTACTTTCCAATTCAAATTGTTTCATGCAACATGACACACTATGTTGCTCTATGTCACTGTTTTTCATCACATGAACCAGCTTGGGTTAGAGCAGCCCGTGCGAAAAATAGTTCGCAAGCACGAGACATGTATACTAAGAGGCTCTTCAGGACCATTGATTGACATGGCTATGGCCTCTGCAGCCTCATTGGTGGCCACGCAGTCTGTCGAGGCTGCTGAGGCAATGAGGGCTTAAAGAGATCTCCTAGCTTTTGTGGTTAGCTCAGCTGTCAATGTCTGCTCTCATGATGATATCACTACTCTTACCACTGCAACTGCAATAGGTAGCACTCCTTGACGACACTGTCAACAATCAACGAGAGTATAGTTGCATTGTCAATTAGCTCCTCATAGGACAAAATGTGTCTTGTGTTCATGTTGGCATGGGTAGTGTGAACTAAGAGATAGTAATGATGACCCTGATCTTATTAATTATTAATGTTTGTAGCTCTAAGAGGAGCAGCTACCTGTTAAATATGTATTTGAAATACTAATTGAACCTTTTAAGATCTATTTTAATTAGAATGTTATTATTAGTTATTTTGTCTCTTTTATAAATTTTTTTTGCTGTGCGCAAACTTATTTATTAATTAAAATAATTACACATATATGAACAAAAAATTTTATTTTTTTTGTATTTTTATTACAAAAGTAACTTTTATTTTTGCCAAAAAGGCAACCCTTTTATTGGTTGCATATTTTGAATATTAGACAACACTTGTATGATTGCATATCTAAAAGAAAAGGCAACACTTGTATATGTTGCATATCCAAAAGAAAAGGCAATACTTTTAAAGGTTGCATATTTAAAACTAATAGGAAACACTTCAAAGGATTGCAAATTCAAACTTATAAGCAACGCGTAAAAGGGTTGCATTTTATGGTAAATAGGAAACACTTTTTAGTAGTGGCCAAAATATGAGAGAAAGGACTGATAAACCACTATTTTATGGTTTATATTGTATTTAATTGAGTGGTTTTATCAAGCTTTTCACCCACTTATTCATATGATTTTCATGATTTTACAATTCCTTCCTAGTTTAGTTCTATGATTGAAAACATGCTTCTTTGGTCTTAATTTAGGTAATCTTAATCCTCTCTTATTACCATTCGATGCCTTGATCTGTGTGTTAAGTGTTTCAGGCTTCATAGGGCAGAAATGGCTTAGAGAATGAAGAGGAAGCGTGCAAAAATGGAAGGAACACAACGAATTGAGGAGATGACCAGCGAGAAGACACGCGGTTGCATGGCTCACGCGACCGCGCGAAATGGAAGAAATCAGAGTGACGCGTTCGCGTGCCTGACGCGACCGCGCGGATTGGAAGCTGCACGAACGACGCGAATGCGTGGACGACGCGCACGCGTGGTACGTAAAACGCTGAGTGATGCGATCGCGTGGACGATGCGGCCGCGTGACGTGCGCGATCTGCAAAATTACAAAAGTTGCTGGCAGAGATTTTGGGCCGCATTTCAACCTAATTTTTGGCCCAGAAACACAGATTAAAGTCAGGGAACATGCAGAGACTCAGAAGAGGACTTCAGATTAAATCATTACTCACAATTTTAGGTTTTAGATGTAGTTTTTAGAGAGAGAGAGAGAGGCTCTCTCCTCTCTCTTAGGATTTAGAATTAGGATTTTTAGAACTTAGGAATATTTTTATCTTCTTCAGCTCAGGTTCAATGTTCTTATTTATTTATTTTCTCTTTTATTTGTTTAATGACCGTTCATGTTATGATTTTCTTTATTTGATATAAATTGAGGTATTTTCAGACATATGATTTTTATCTAGCTGTTTATATTCTTGGCTTTAATTGATTAATTGGAGACTCTTGAGTTATCAAACTCATCGTGATTGATAATTGTTATTTTTGCTAATTGAATTGAATTCCAATAACTTTAGTCCTTTCTTAGGAATTGGCTAGGACCTGATGATCAAACTAATTAGTCCACCTGACTTTCCTTTGCTTTAGTAAAGGTTAACTAAGTGGGATTAAAACTTAATTCTCATCACCATCGATAAGGATAACTAGGATAGGGCTTCCAATTTTTCATATCTTGCCAAGAGTTTATCTTATAGTCATTTATTTATTTTACTTGTCGATTAACATACTTCTTCCTTACTTTCAAACCCCCAATTTACAAGACTCATAACCAATAATAAGAACATACCTCCCTGCAATTCCTTGAGAAGATGACCCGAGGTTTAAATACTCGGTTATCAATTTTAAAGGGGTTTGTTAGTTATGACAACCAAAACGTTTGTAAGAAAGGACTTTTGTTGGTTTAGAAGCTATACTTGCAACGGGAATTTATTCTGAATTCTAGACCACGCAAAAGCTCTCTCTTCAAAATGGCGCCGTTGCCGGGGAATTGCAAACGTGTGCCTTATTATTAGTTATTGTAAATATTTTTCAAAAAAAAATCATATATTTTTTAAAATCTTATCTTATCTTATTTTTTTTTCAAAAAAAATATCATATCTTTTTCAAAATCTCATCCTATCTTTTTTCAAAAATCAAATCTTTTTCAAAATATTTTTTTGTTAGTTTTTGTTTTTATTTTCTCCTACTACTATGAACTCTCATCCCTTTGGCTATGAATCTGGTTACAATTATGTTGCAGGAAGAGGAAATTACAATGAGAACAGACATCAAGGTTGGAACAATCAAAGATGGGAGGAGCCACAAAGATTTAATCAACCCTCAAGGCGACAATCACCTCCAATAGACTATCAACAACCATTCTGTGATGCATATCAAGGCAAGGGCTATAGTGAGCACTCTCTTGATTATCAACAACCACCACCATATGCCTATGAACCCCCTCCTCAACATGACTTTGAACCACCATACTCACAAGTCCCTTTTTTCCATTCACCTCCATATGACCCCAATCCTTATTCACCACACCAACCACCATATGAACCATACCCAGAACCACCACCTCAATATACACCATCTTCATATCCTTATCAAGAGGAACCACCTCCGTGTTATGAACCTTTTCTCCCAACAAATGAACCCTCCTACCCACCCCAAACCTCCATGGAGAGCACACTTGCCTCTATCACTAGTCTCGCCTCTACTCTTCAAGCACTTATATCCCGTATGGACCAACCCTCTATCCCCAATATTCAACCCTCAAGCTCCAATGAACTTCCATATCAACCACATAATGATCCACCCATCCCATCACCACCATCCATGGAAGAGCACCAACATCCATCAATCCAAGAGTAACATGATCCCACTGATACTATTGACATGGAACAAGAGAGAGAGGATCATCTTCGCAAATACATCTTTCATAAGGAGCTAGAGGAGGTACTAAAGGTGAAGGTAGTAGAGACCCTTGAAGTTGACAGCGCGGTTGAAGAACTAGTGAAGGAAGACAACAAGGAGGATTTTGTACTTGAAGGTGAAGAAATAGTTGAACAGGAAATCATCAAGGATGAATACAATTTCATACTTAAAAACCTGGATCAAGCAATAAATCGATTACCTTTCCGACGTTCGGACATTCAAGGAACCCCATGGCTTCATGTGGAGAATCTACTGAAGAACATAGCAGGAAGGAGAAGTTAGGCACTCCGGTGGATAGTGAGCAGCACGATTTGGTATTGGAACAAGTGGAGGAAGCCAGAATTATTGAAGAAGAAGAAGTGGTTCAAGACTTAGGGGATGCTGAACCTCCATGGGAAAGTCAAGTTATAGAGCCTCCTTCAAAGACGTTTGAAACTGATGTTGAGAAGGGTGTACAACCTCCAAGGTATCTCATGATTGAAGACTTTGAAAGGGATGGTCAAGAGATGGATTCGATCATTGATGAATTCTTATATCTACATTTGAATCCTCTCGCATTAGACTTGACATGGAGATTAAAAAAGAAGAAGCACAACCTCCCATGCCCTTGGTGAACAATGAAGAAGAAATTGAATCAGAAGAAAGCTATCAAGAGGAAGATGTTGAAATTGAAGAAGCTTGCAAAGAGGTGGAAGATACCGAAGAAGAGCACAAGGGAGTAGAGCTTGCACGTTCATTAGAAACACCTCCCCCTAAGTTGCCATCATCCTTCACAACATTCAAGTGGGTAAAATTCATATCCTTTAGCTTTCTAATTCCACTTGAATACGGGCTACTGGAGACGGATGGTTAACTTAGAGCTCTTTGTGACATTAAGAGTAAGAGAAAGATGGTCAGTGGTAAGAATTACCCTGCAAGGTTCATTATGGTTGGAAGCTTTGAGTTTAAACGCAAAGGTTGGTGTAGAGCTCAACTGAATGTGTCTAGGAAGCTGTTTGACCGCTTTGGTGAGAATTCAGATTGCTTGCTACCCGGATGGAATCATGATGATCAACAAGAAGACGGGTGTAAAAGCAGGGTTTGGGACCCCGGATTTCAATCTAGAAATCAATACTCTTGGGGCCTTGTCACTTGCTTTAGCTTGCTTGAAGGCTTTCTGCGCCTAGTTTGGGATCCCGGAGGCTGTGGGAATTCCAAACACTGGTGGAGATTCTTGGATGAATACAAGCACAAGCCACCATAACAAGGAGCTCACCAGAATGTCCAACTTAAGGACTTTAACTAAAAGTGCTAGGTGGGAGACAATCCACCATGGTATGATCGTCCCTTCTTCAGTTTTAATTCTAGTCTGTTTTGTTTGTTTTTAAGTTTTGATTGAACCTGAAATTTTACATAACATTCATGTTAGCATTGCATTCTGCATACTGCATTATTATAAAAAAAATCACGCACGCGACACGACAGCGTCACCGACGCGTCCGCGTCATAGGTGCGTTGGGAAGAAAACCAAAATTTAACAGAGAGTCACACGAAAGCGCGGCTGGAGGCGTGCTTTTGGCACAAATTGGTCCACGCAACCGCGTCGATGACGCTTCCACGTCATGTGGGAAAAACGCCTCCCCACGCGTCTGCGT
Source organism: Arachis hypogaea (assembly GCF_003086295.3). Lineage (NCBI taxonomy): Eukaryota > Viridiplantae > Streptophyta > Magnoliopsida > Fabales > Fabaceae > Arachis > Arachis hypogaea. Next base: position 75,847,397 of record NC_092045.1, on the reverse strand, counting down.
CACCCACGCGAACGCGTGCCTCAAAATCGACGTAAAAAGGGTATATGGCCGAAAGTTGAGCTGGAATTGGGCTGTACTTGTGCTAGTAGCACAAGCCCTGCCACGCGTACACGTACCCCACGCGTCCGCGCCGTTTTCAAATTTAGACCATCCACGCGATCGCGTCAACCACGCCACCGCGTCACCCAAAGATTTGGCAATATGAATTTCAAACAGAGAGTTGCGCGACCGCGAGGCTGCCCTCGCGCTAATGGCACAAATCGATCCACGCGACCACGTGGATGATGCGTCTACGTCATTTCATAGAAGCGCTACCCGCGCGAACGCGTCACTGACGCATCCGCGTCGCCTGTGCCGCACAGCTTATCCAAACCAGCCAAATATCTTATCTTTTCTTCCCCAAATCTACATCTTTTCTTTCCCTTTTTATTTCTTTCTTCCTTCCTTTCTTTTTCTTTCTTTTTCTTTTATTTGGTGTTGGAAATTTATTTAGGTCTTTCACTATTATTTGTGGATTATTATGGAGTTGTTTGGCAATTCATATTACTTGGAATGCTTGCATGTTCCAAATTCATTTTTCCCTATCATATTAAACATGCATACTAAGTGTTTGTGAAAATATCCATATGGCATTGTGCATTCTTCATTATTCTATTCTTCTACTCTAATGCCTGTTTTTCACAAAACCCTTTTCACTATTTTATTAATTGAATATAATTGTCAATACAAATATTATTGTTAGTTTCTTACGACTAATAATACATTATGGATTTTAATGCTTGATTTATGCTACTCATGCCTTTGCCAGCATGCCAATAAACATCTTGCATTTAATTGCCTCAATTCATCATGCTATGTTTCCATTGATGTCCTAATTTTATGGAGTTGCGACCATGTGTTAACGACATTCTTCTTTATTTTAGCATGATTATTACTCGTACTGCCCTCTCCCTTGCTCTATCCCTTTGACTTTATGTCCCTTTCTCTTCTCCCTTTTCAGGATGGCCACCAGGAAGGGTAAAAGAGAAAAACTCTACAACGAGCACCGGCTGAGGAACCACAACCCCCACCCACCTGCACATCTTTGCATGCACCGAGGACGGTGCAATCTTTAAGTGTGGAGAGGTTGATACCGATCTCCACGGGTTAGTTAGTCCCTTCTCAACACCAATTTTTGTTTTTCATTGTTGCATTTGCATGTTTGATTGCATGTTTGTTTGATTTTGCGCATATATTACCATTACTTGGTTGAAGTAATATTTTCTTTTTCAAGAAACTTTTTATAGCATTTCACTAATTTGAATTAAAATTTTTATTGAACTTGTTTGAAGAAATCTTATTTTGGAACATGGTTCAAAGCTCGAACACACAAAACCAGTGAGATTTTGAGCCTATTTGATTGGTTGCATTTTATCAACCAATATTTTTTTTGGTGTGTGTTTTTCTCTCTAAAATTGTGATCTTTGTCTTGCTTAATTCTATATTTCCATTATTTGATGTATACATAGACTTATATGATTGAGGCCTTGTTTCACTGAGCTTACATACCCATATGGCCTTACCTTTCATTATCCTTTGCAAACCAATGTTGAGCCTATTTTACCCCTTATTCTTTACTTTAGCTCATCACTAACTCCAAGCAAAAAATAATAATGTCCTTAATTTGAATAATTGATTAGCTTAGACTAGTGAGAATGCTCATGAATTAAGTGTGGGAAAAGTGGGTTTGGAAACGTTTGGTTTGAGAATTGAGTATGTTAGACTTTGTGTGAAAATGTGAAAAATGTTAAGAACATGTTTATGCATTCAATACCTTAATCATATGCATTAAAAAAAGTGAAAAAGAAAAGAAAAAGGAATAGAAAAATAAAAAGGAGACAAAATGCCCCAAAGTGAATGGTGAAATCAAAGCATATGAGTTGTACTTAAATTTAGGATGCATGAATATGTAGTAAACATAGTTAATGGACAGTTAGATCTTGTATTGTGATTATATGGATTGTCTTAAGTTAGGTGGGAAAAGTTTATGTTAATTAAGGATTCAGATTTTAGTCCACTTGGCCAAATACAATAATCATACCTTGACCCTAACCCCATTACAACCCTTAAAAGACCTCTTGATTTGTGTATTGGTGCATTAAATTTTTGTTGATTGTTAGATGAAGAGCAAGCTATAGAAATCAAGATTAGTAGAGAATTGAAAAAATTGACCCTAGACACTTGAGAGTTAGAATGATATACACTACCAGTAAGGGTTCAGTGCTTAATTCTACGTTCCATGCTTTCATGAGCTATCTTCTTCTTGAAAGTTATTTGTATTGTATTTTGTGATTTGAATTAGTGAAATCCAGTTCATATTTATTCTTGAAGGATTTATTTACTTTTTCACCAAGTAGGTAAATTTATTTTAATATGTAGTTGCATTCACATTCATAGGTTGCATTGCATGAGTCCTGTTTTTCCCTACTCATTTATTTTGTCTCCTTGAGCTAAGCGTGAGGACATGCTAATGATTAAGTGTCGGGAGGTTGATAAACTACTATTTTATGGTTTATATTATATTTAATTGAGTGGTTTTATCAAGCTTTTCACCCACTTATTCATATGATTTGCATGATTTTACAATTCCTTCCTAGTTTAGTTCTATGATTGAAAACATGCTTCTTTGGTCTTAATTTAGCTAATCTTAATCCTCTCTTATTACCATTCGATGCCTTGATCTGTGTGTTAAGTGTTTCAGGCTTCATAGGGCAGGAATGGCTTAGAGAATGAAGAGGAAGCGTGCAAAAATGGAAGGAACACAAGGAATTGAGGAGATGACCAGCGAGAAGTCACGCGGTCGCATGGCTCACGCGACCGCGCGAAATGGAAGAAATCAGAGTGACGTGTTCGCGTGCCTGACGCGACCGCGCGGATTAGAAGCTGCACGAACGACACGAATGTGTGGACGACGCACACGCGTGGTACAAAAAATGCTGAGTGACGCGATCGCGTGGACGACGCGGCCGCGTGACGTGCGCGATCTGCAGAATTACAAAAGTCACTGGCAGAGATTCTGGGCCGCATTTCAACCCAGTTTTTGGCCCAGAAACACAGATTAAAGTTAGGGAACATGCAGAGACTCAGAAGAGGACTTCAGATTAAATCATTACTCACAATTTTAGGTTTTAGATGTAGTTTTTAGAGAGAGAGAGAGAGGCTCTCTCCTCTCTCTTAGGATTTAGGATTAGGATTTTTAGAACTTAGGAATATTTTTATCTTCTTCAGCTCAGGTTCAATGTTCTTATTTATTTATTTTCTCTTTTATTTGTTTAATGACCATTCATGTTATGATTTTCTTTATTTGATATAAATTGAGGTATTTTCAGACATATGATTTTTATCTAGCTTTTTATATTCTTGGCTTTAATTGATTAATTGGAGACTCTTGAGTTATCAAACTCATCGTGATTGATAATTGTTATTTTTGCTAATTGAATTGAATTCCAATAACTCTAGTCCTTTCTTAGGAATTGGCTAGGACCTGAGGATCAAACTAATTAGTCCACCTGACTTTCCTTTGCTTTAGTAAAGGTTAACTAAGTGGGATTAAAACTCAATTCTCATTACCATCGATAAGGATAACTAGGATAGGACTTCCAATTTCTCATATCTTGCCAAGAGTTTATCTTATAGTCATTTATTTATTTTACTTGTCGATTAACATACTTCTTCCTTACTTTCAAACCCCCAATTTACAAGACTCATAACCAATAATAAGAATATACCTCCCTGCAATTCCTTGAGAAGAAGACCCGAGGTTTAAATACTCGGTTATCAATTTTAAAGGGGTTTGTTACTTGTGACAACTAAAACATTTGTAAGAAAGGACTTTTGTTGGTTTAGAAGCTATACTTGCAACGAAAATTTATTCTGAATTCTAGACCATGCAAAAGCTCTCTCTTCAAAGACAACACCGCAAAAGTGTTGTCTCAAATACACCTCTGAAGTGTTGTTGTTTTTCAACCAAAGGCAACACTTACCAGGTGTTGCCTTCAAAAGCGTTGCTTTTGAAGCAAAAAAGTGTTGCCTTGATATAAGGCAACGGCTGCATATGCAACGCCGCCCAAAAACGTTGCCTTAGGTCTAAAAGTGTTGTCATAGATCAAAAGCAATCTTTTGTCAGCTTTTAGGCAATAATTTTTAAATGTTGCCTCAACTTAAAAATGTTGTAGTGGTGGAAATCCATCTAATGTGCTTTTCAAATTGGATTGCACACTTTTTAAATTGGATCACATATAGGTTATGTTGATCCATATCTACATCGGTCGGATATATATGAATGAGACCATACAATTAAAATTTTCTATTTGTTCGAATAAGAAATAACTCAATTAAAAGAGTTACTTATTTCTTAATGAGTTTTTTGGGCTGAATTCATATTCTTGATTCCAAATATGTATTTCATTTATTTAGAAAAATAAAAAAATAATATATCAAATTCTTTTTTTATTTATTTAAAAAAATAAAAGAGTAATATTTTAAATTATTTTTTAATATTTATTTTAAACTAATTAATGTTTAAAAATAATAAATTAGCTCTTAATGTTTTAGAATATTATATATATGTATCTAATAAAATAAAAAGATAAATCATATTGTAATACTTTTTAAAATGTGATAAACTTCATATTTTTTTAAAAATAATATGATAAAATAATTAAATTACCTAAAATTTGAAAAGACAAAAGATTAATTTATCTTCCTATATTATTTAAAACTAATTTATCTAATTTTATTATAAAATATCATGAACTATTATGTCAATACTATTTATTTATTAACTACTAATTTGTTTGAAGCAAAATTATTACATACTAATTTGGAGTATTAATATTGTATGCTCATCTCCTAGTTAAGATAAAATAAATTCAGTTAATATTAAAATAATATTATTTTCATCAATTATTTTTTTTAAGTTGTTTAAATAAATTTAAACAATGTCTTAATTATTTTTTAAAAAATATATTTACTTTATGTGTACAATTACTTTGTTCCAAAAATATAAAGTATTTGATTGTTTTTTTATTACAATAAAATAATACCTGACTTTATAAAGAAAAAGAAAATACAATGAACAATATTTTAATAAAAAAATTCATATTTTAGATACAATATCAACAATAATTTTAACATAAAAAAATAACATAAAATATGAAAAATGCATCTAATATAAGACATTGTCTCATTCTTTCTTTTCACACACTCATCCTCAACATGAGAATGAATTCTTATTATTTCGTTTTCTTTTTTCTTTTAATAAAAACAATTATAAGTAATACACCTCAATTGTAACTTTTATTTTCTCTTTCTTATGTTATCTTTACAATACTCATATCACATGTTATTTAACTTGTGAATAAAATAACATCTCTGTAAATCTATATATATTTACATCTGTACTTTATAATTCTCCTTTATTTAAGTAGTTCTTTTTTGCCTTTTTATTTATATATTAGTTGCGCATCACTTGGATTTTACATCATAGATTTTGCAATAATTGTTTTGTATGTATGAAGGATCCACATGTAATAAAGAAGTTGAGTGAAGAAAAAGATCAGAACCCCGCAATAGAGAATAGGGTAGCGTGTGTCACATTCAGATTCGGGGAGAAAATAATGTTACTTAAAAAAACTTTAAACTGTTTTTCGTTAAGGTAGACAAAGTTTAAAGTTACTTTTCATAAAGAATTTTCTGTTCAGGTAGGTTTCCTTATTGGATGACCTTCATGTTCAACACCAAACCTATGTATGTTGGACAAGTATTTCTATAACTCCTTGATTAATCCTAATTATTTTTCTAATAACTTAAGTGTAGCAGGTAACCAGAGAGTTCTGACTTCAAACACTTAGCACACTTTATTATAAGCTTAAACCAACAAAATTTGCCAGCTAATTATAAATCAATGATCGAATTATTTTCGAAATTTATTAATGACATAAATATTTTTAAAATATAATAAAAATAATAACAAATATTTTTTATAAGTAGCAAATGACTTATATATTCAGCAAAAAGCTTGTGTATTTAATATGGAATTTTATAGAATATTTAAATAATTATTTAAAAATACATGTTTAAAAAAGAGACCAAAATTTGCTTTCTAATTTTTTTTATTTTTTAAAAATATTTTTGGCTATCTACAAAAAAATTGTAAAAAAATTCACATATCCTAAAATCATTAAATTTTAGATATAAAAGTATTTCATTTTTCTAATTATCCTTATAAAAAATTACATTAAAATCTAATTTCTAAAATTCTTTTTTAAGATATATATTTAAGTCTTGGATAATCTATCATATTTTAAAAGCTTTTTACAGCATTTTTGTTCTTAACAAATTTAATGGATATCTTTGTTAAAAATTTGATAATTCAAAGTCAATTTTAAATTGGTGATTTACTCTTATTATAAAATTTGTAGTGATTTTTTTTTGTGAAAAAATTTTTCAATATCCTTAAAAAATTACATGTTAAGTTATCTCTATAATATATTATAGTATACATACTAAGTTTGTTTATATACTCTTTACATAAAATAATCAATCTAACTCATAGTTAAAGTTTGGCAAAAATAAACTTTTGTAGTACACATTAAACAACAACAACGACAACAAAGCCTTGTCCTACTAGATGGGGATCGGCTACATGAATCAAACGATGCTATTGTGCTCTGTTATATATCATGTCAACAGAGAGACCGTTTACATGTAGATCTCATTTGATCACTTCATGGATGGTCTTCTTAAGTCTTCCTCTGCCTTTCGCCCCTTGTCCATCTTCCATCTCATCCACCCTCTTGACTGAGTGTTCTATCGGTCTTCTTCTCACATGTCAAAACCACCTGAGAGGCGATTTAATCATCTTTTCCACAATGGGTGTTACTCTAACTCTCTCTCTTATATCTTCGTTCCTTATTTTATCCAATCGCGTATGACCATTCATCCATCTCAACATCTTCATCTCTGCCATACTCAACTTATGTTCATGCTCCCTTTTGACCGCCTAATACTCCGTACCTTAAAGCATAGCCGGTCTTATAACGGTGCGATAGAATTTACTTTTAAGTTTTAAAGGCATTTTTTGTTGCATATAAAACCATATGCACTCCGCCATTTTGACCAACCTGCTTGGATGCTATGATTTACATCCTGTTTAATCTCTCCATTATCTTGTATGATGCACCCAAATACTTAAAACTTTTAAATTTTTGTAGGATGTTTTCTCCAATCTTCACCTCTATATTAGGGTTTTTTCCTTCTCAAACTAAACTTACATTCCATATATTCCGTCTTGCTACGGCTTATGCGCAGACCATACACTTCTAGAACTTCTCTCCATAAATCCAACTTTTTATTTAGGTCTTCTCTTGACTCTCCCATAAGGATGATATCATCGGCAAAAAGTATGCACCTTGGCACAGGCTCTTAGATGTGCTCTGTGAGTACTTCCAAGACTAATGTGAAAAGGTATGAACTTAAGAATGATCCCTAGTGTAATTTTATACCAATAGAAAATTCATCTGTCACACCACCTTGAGTCTTCACACTAGTTATGGCCTCATCATACATGTCTTTAATTGCACGAATATATGCGATCATTACTCTCCTCTTTTCTAAAACCTTCCATAAGACCTCCCTTGGCACCCTATCATACGCTTTTTCCAAAACAATAAACACCATATGTAGATCACTTTTATTACTACGATACCTCTCCATCATCATCCTTCTTAATAGGTATATCGCTTCAGTGGTAGATCTGCCTGACATAAATCCAAATTGGTTCTTTGTTACTTGTATCTCTTTTCTCAACCTCCGTTCTATCACCCTTTTCCATAACTTCATGGTATGACTCATGAGTTTGATCCCTCTATATTTTTCGCAACTTTGTATATCTCCCTTATTCTTGTAGATAGGTACCAAGGTGCTCTTTCTCCATTCATCAGGCATCTTCTTTGACTCTAAAATCTCATTATAAAGCTTGGTTAACCAGTTGATGCCTTTTTCTCTAAGGCCCTTCCAAACCTCAATCGGGATATTATCAGGTCCTACTGTCCTGCCATTTTTCATCCGCTTTAGAGTCTCTTTTACCTCGAAGTCTCGAATCCTTTGATAGTAGTCAAAGTTTTGATCTTCTTCCATTGTGCATAACCGACCAAGGCTCGGAAGAGTCTTCTGTCCCTCATTAAAAAACTCGTAGAAGTAGCTCTTCCACCTTTCATTAATCTTCTCCTCTTGAGCCAACACCTCTCCATCCTTATCTTTTATGCACTTAACCTGATCCAAATTTCTCGTTCTTCTTTCACAGCTCTTTGCGATTCTATATATATACCTTTTTCTCCTTCTTTCGTGCCCAAAAAATGGTAGAAACCCTCATATGCTCTTGTTCTTACTCCACTTACAGTCACTTTTAATTTGTTTCTTTCTTAGCTGCTTTATATTTTTCCTATTTATCTGGGTTGCGGCATAAAGACCACTTTTGTAGTACACGTTAAACATACTATAAAATTACATAAGTATTCCTCAAATTTTATATTTTATAAGAATAAAAATGATGTGATAAATTATTATTGAGAGTTCAATTTAAATTCAATACTCTAAGTTTAAATAAAATATGTAAGGAAAATTATTTCATCGGTTAAATTAAATATCTATACAATTAATCGTGTTATGACATAATACAAGATAAAAGGTAAATTATCCATAGTATTGGAACAATTGTCCTTTTTCTGTTTTATTTTTAACATAAAAGCAACGGTTGTGAGTTGCTTCTGTCTGCATTATAATATTTTTATTTATCTAATGATCAAAGTACGTAGCTGCTTTAACTTAACACTACTACGCATAATTTTATTGGTCAATCATTAACTTTAAACAGCGATACACATACAACCACCCTAAACCTTTTGATCTAACCAAAGTAGGAATTATATACATGCATACGCAAATAAAAAGATTTAATTATATATTATTTATATTTAGTACAAAGTATGTTGTACTACAGCATAGGCTATGTATGCAGAAAATTGTTGGCACAGAGGAAGCTATAATTGGTAATTTAATGTTGTATCTATGTTTCTTTAGACAAAAATACTGAAGCATCAAAAACGGTAAGTGTTCAACTAACCACATTCAACTGTTAGAATCCCCAAATATATTCGATTGATACATGCGTGCATAGGTGTGACAAATCTCAAATTAAAGACACAAAAAAAAAAAAAAAATTGGAATGTGATTCATGGTTGCAAAAAGTTTGATTAAGAGTTTATCATAGATGATTCTTAAAGGCAACGAATTGACATGTACAATCTGCAGATTCTCCAAAGAAAGCTACCAATTTCTTTCTCATTGGAATCTCATTTTACAATGTTATTCATTCAAAAACTTGTTCTTTGTATCCACATAATAATAACCAAAAGAAAACAAAAGTGACCCCAATATCTACTCATGCATCCACTCCCAAAAGCTACTAAATAAAAAGACAGTGAAATTTAATCTTTACCACCACAAATTGTAGTAACTTTTGACCCTATCATTCATTCATTCATATACTTTATTTACAAGAATCACTTTAGTGGCTGCAAAACACCTTTTAATACAAAGCCAACCAAAATCTGAAAAAAAAAACAAGAAAATCTTTGAAGATTGAAGAACTCGCTATGATATATATGATTGTATTGTAATTAATCAGAACTATAATAATTCTTTCATTTTGAAACGGATGGTATGGTAAGTCTAAAGTGTGGTAGAACACTGAGAAGCCTGCTTTGAAGCCAGAGGAGGAGAAGGAGAAGGCAAAGAGGGTCCAAAAGCCATGAAAGAAACACAATTGACATTGAACCTGTAATGGCCAGAGACCCATGTTCCAACCTTCCAACGAAGCTTGCCATTAGCCTTAAGGTTCAAAACAAGTCTTCCAGAACTTTGATCACGCCCAAACTCATAACCAATTGAAGGAGACACAGGTAAACCATTTCCAACCAAAGAAGCAGTTAAGAGATTACTCTCTTCATTGCCTTGGTAGAAAGGAGGGACATAAGTGTCACCAGTTATCTGTTGTCCCTTGTAGCTTCCATAAACTACGATTTCGTCATAGTAGATGGAAACTTTCTGGTTTGGATTCTTGGAGAGGAGGGTGAGGTTGATGGTGGTGTTGAGATTTGGACCTGAGAGGTTGAGTTGGTAGATGTCAAGTTCTTTGAGTGAGAATTGAGGCTTTGAAGGGTGAAGGATGAGATAAATGAGGAGAATCAGTGCTAGAATTGTAGTTAAGAATGCTGAGAATGCAAAGAAGAGTTTCTTGTAGTTCCTCTCAAATCTTTTCAGTCCTTGTTTGTTGGCACAGTGCTTTGGAGATTCTATTGTGATTTGAGACATTTGCAAAAGAGAGAAGAGAGAGAGTGAATTGAAAGTTTGAAGGAAGTGATGTATAGTTTAGAAGGTTAAGGAAGAGTGGGTTGGAGTGGGGTTATATATAAATAATAGAGAGAAGAAAGTAACAATAATTTAGCATGCTTTATTTGGCTGTGACTTATAAGCTTCACCCTTGTGCATGTTGTCGTGATTGCTATGTAATTAAATATTATTAAAATATCTTCTGCAAATTTTCTTCATCGATATTATTGTAAGGAAGCTCTACAGACGTACACGCGTTAAATTTGCATAGGTGAATTGATCTGTAAACTTAGCAGAAAAGTTTAATAAAATGCAATGTGTTTTTCACTACCTTTTTCGCCACATAAAACAAAGGAAACGAAGCTGCTTCTTAAAAATGTGTGCCCATGACTATTTTATTAGAGATGTGCACACACAATTTTGTCAGATATTCTATTTATTTAATAACATAATGAGATAGTACGTATTTAACATTTATCAGTTTTATGGGTAATTTGGTTGAAGAGTAATATTATTAGGTGAATATGAATCTGTTGTGTTGAGAATGCACCGTTCTCCACCAAATGTCTAATTATTTTGGGATTATGCTTCTTTGCAAGCAATTACAGGGCGAAGTTTCAGTGGGACAAGTTTATTAGACTTTTCTTTTCCACTGTAGAAAACAAATTTGCAAATAATGCGTTTGTAGTTGAAATGCTAACAACAACAAAAAGTTCATCAAGGACCGTAGAAAAAAGAAAAAATTATTTGTGTTAATGAAATAGGTATTTGCATTTACATAACATAACCCTTAGGCCGTAAAATGCTTTGGTCACTTTCAAGATGATTGAGACTGCCATATAACACTAGCATCCAAATTTGTGGCCGTAACCGTCCCCATTCCAAACATACCTTTATTTGGTGCAACTCGATACTCAAAAAAGCTTAACAGAAAATCGGAACTTTTTTTTTATATATAAAAGAAGAGAAATCTATTGCAGATAATAGAACAACTTTGTTTGAGCTTTAAGCTAAAATACCTAATATAATGAATTCGGAACCAAAACAAAATTAAAAGGGGAAAAAAGTGCACACTGGATTCAACTCATAATTCAATTCGAGCTTGATTACTTGATAACTCATCGATGATTACGATGTTGTTACTTGAATTAGCACTAAATTGAGAACTTTTTAAATTTATTAGGGAACATCTATCAAGATCTCCATGTAAACAAATAGATAGATATTGTAGTACACAAGACTAAGGAACGGTTGAAACTTGAATGATAGTGAAGCCAATCCGCCGCATGAAGTGCTTATCCATGATGGTGATTTCCAGCTGTAAGCACACAAGTGAGACACGTGTCACAAAAAGATGGTGTGCTAATAATTCAGTGGGCCCCTCCTAGGTCCCGCAACATCACAACGTCACATGTGTCGGATGCATTGTGATATTCTTGGGCAATGCAAACAAATTCAGATCATACATAGTATATACTATATAGTATAAAAGATATGATACTGCCACGATGAATGAATGAACAAGATACGTTGATAACTCATTTTAGCTATAGTTAGATAGAATTGGTAATTATTTATTTGATTAGCAAACAAAAGCAAAAGGAAAAGATCTTAAAAGGAGCCGTAGATGAGATAACAAATATATGGAGTTGATAATGGGCAAAATTGATTCGTGGCATGCCCTTCTCCTTGTGTTATTTAGAGTTAGTATCGTATTAACTTGAATCAATATATTTCTCAATTATTGAATGAAAAGTGTATTCAGTCTAATTTCAAATTGCAATTTCATTTCATAACAAAACTTGACAGAAAAAAGATGGAACATGCAGAATCTGCGAAATGGCTTCTTGAGAAAGCAAGTCATTGGAAATTAATGTGAAGTTTTATGATACTTAAAAATGTGTTTTAGACTTTGCTTTTATTGAGAAGAGTGGGTCCCACTTGCAAGATTATTTTCCGTGCTTTAACTTTATAATATGAATATGCTTCAAAGTCATTATAAACTATTAATCTGTTCATGTTTGAAAGACATAAAGCTATTATGCAGTTGATTAGCCAAAATAATTATAAACCATCATTGAAACAGGGTGTTATCATCATGGTATGTTGATATGATCATGCATATCCATATATGGTGATGATGGTGGACCATTTGATTGCTTCAATTTTCTTTCATTTACCTAAAAAAGGGACCATTCTTGTTGGGACTTTGTGGAGACGTTTGACATTAAAAGTTCCTTTTTTCTTAGTTGATTATTGAACCCTTCAACAAAGAGAAAGTTGACGACCCCATAACTAAAAGGTTTCTTTTCTCCTATTCTCAGTTTCTTTGCTTTTTTCATGGACAATAATATTATTAATAAAGACTCCTAGCTTTTATTCACATTATTGAAGGGAGTAGAAGAATATTTTACTTAGTTTTATTCGGAGAAAGCATACAACTTTTTGAAACTCTTAGTTGTGTTTGAAATTGAATCACTGTAAACTAAGGCTAATATCTTGGCCTGAGAAAACCAATAAAATAGGTTAAATGTGTTATGAAGGCAGAAGGTAAAAAGAAAAATAAATTTAGATTTTAGTGGTTGGTTACTACAAGCAACGAAAAAGGAGGAGGCCTAGTTTAGACAACTTTTGGCATTATTATTTCTAAAACATTAGTGGTCCCCTAACAAAATATGTATGTATTCTATGGCTCCTTGCATTTGTCCATTTCTGCAATATGTATTCTATGTCTCGAACTTTATCAACAATTCGCAAACTCAATGGAGATCCTTACACCAATTCATGAAATTTCCCAATGCCCCTAAAAAATTTCAGGAGACAAAAATATTATTCAACTCTGCGTGCAGCTGCAAGTTAGTGCATGTGAAAGTGAAATTGTTTTTAAGCTGCTGGATTTTTCTTATGGCTAGCATTCTTTACGTCCAATACTAATTTTCTTAAGATATCTTATCTCCTTCCAATTGTAAATTTCGAAATAACTTGGCAAAGGCATAAAAAGTTGGGTGGCGTCCTGATATGTTGAAGTCTCCAAGGGAAAATCCATGTTGCCTTTTTAGTTTTCTTATCATTTTTCAATATCACCTTTTGTGAAATATGGGTAGTGCGGTGGGACTGGAATCATTTTCAAAACTCTTTAAATGCCCACTCCTTCAAGAAAGATTGCTTGACAAACTGGCAACAATTTTTAAGAAAGTAAAATTTTGAACAAACATAAAAATTGAACTACTTGTAAAAACTTAGCGTCATATGATGTTATAGTAATGCTCTATAATCTCCTACATAATCCATCATCATGAGTCCTGATGAACAATCAAATCCTTACAAATAAACAAATAAATAATGTGGCAGCAAAATAACTATGACACTATATAGATTACAAGGATATATTACATTAGCTATATCTAAAAGGAAATAGAAATGAGGAAAGTCGTCTTAGAAAGCATATACAGATCATGTGATTCGAGAAAACAAAATTTTGAAGCAACTATACTAAATAAGTGTTCTCTCTAGTGAGTCAGAAATGTGTTAAAGATCATATTCTTTGCCATCTTTCTCTGCAGTGAGTGCATCCGGCTGCACTTGACGAACAAATTGACCTTTCACTCTCGGGCGCTGCTCTGCTAGTTTCTTTCTGCTCTCATATCGAACCTGTTAAGAAGTTCAAGAAATAGATGTCAGCAAATGAGGATAATTTAGATAAAAGAATGATGCCGTGATAATAAAAAGGTTATGCTGATATTAACAGACCTTCTTCTCATAGCATCTCTCTTTCCTTTTCAAGCGGAACTTATTTAGAGCTGCTTCTCTTTGGATAGATCGATGAGAGCTCGCATTGTTTGCCATCTCTTCATTCTTACCCTCTGAAGCTGCTCTGCCAATTGGGACCTGATCAACAATGTTGCTGCTTCCACAGTTGCTTCCATACCCCATGCTATTAAGATGGCTTGCATTTCCATTACAGAAGCTACCGGATCCACTTTGATCAGTTGCAGGAGAGATATGTCTTCGATCCTCAGCATGTTCTGGTTTGTGTTCCGGTCTGGAAATCATGTTGTTTGGAGCACTTTTTCCACCAGAACTGGGAGATTCATAAACCTGCTCTGAACTATTGTCTTTAACACTTGATTGATAAAATCCATTTACTTGAAAGGCTGGTTCAAGAAGCACAACTGAACTGGGGCTAGGCACCAATGGTGGACCCGATTGTGTGCGAAACATTGGAGGAAGTACAGAACCATAGGCCGTGCACAAATCATTGAACCTTACACCTTTAACTGCAATCGGGAGAGAGTGCCCTTGCTGTTGTGAGTGTGAAGTTGCTGCTTCAGATTCTTTCGATTGGGGTGTAGTTGGAGATAAAAGATTTCTTTGCACACTAGGTGTTGAACTTTCTGAATTACACCCAGTAGCAAAATGGGATATACTTTTCTCGCAATTTGTTCTCTGTTCCCTTTGTTGGTCAGAGAAGTTTAAAATCGCAGGTGAGGCTTGAAATTGCTTGTTTGTATACCTGCAAGAAACCTCTTAACGATGAGCATATATACAATCTTTGAAAAACTTGAAACATCCCTATTCTAAAGTTAAAGATGTAGCATATCAAATCATGTAACTTTAGTTCTTTGAAACTTTTTCTTCTCTTTTTCAAATACATTTCAAAGAACTTAAGTTACTAAAAATTTATCACTCAGTTCATTATCTTTGATATATCCCCCAGGTACTTGTAATAAAATTCATGTCCAGTACCATCATAGTTTGTATAGGAGATTCGATAAATGGAGCCTGTTAAATTTGTTTAAAGATATCGGACCCTTTTGATTCTTTTAAATAAACTACTTAAAATAAAAGAAAAGTACAAGAATAACAAGGCATTTCAATGGTTACCGCTTGAAAGCTGAGGCATTTGAATGCATGATGGTATTTCTTTCTTCAGCGAGTTCATTGTCACAGTTGCTGGGATGAGGTCTTCTTAGGGAAAGATCCAACTGCGGAATGAAGTCAAACTTTCCTGTGCAGTTAACTGTGGGAGTTTTGAGACTGCAGTTTGGACGATTATGAAATGCTCCAATCAAGTCAATAGCTTCCTTAGAACAGCTAATTTGAACACAGTGATTGTCATGAGCCTCACCACAGATAGTAGCACTCCGAAAATGTTCTGTATCGCCATCCTTGCCATTCGTTGTGCTTGTCTCACAATTTTTGCTACTAGCCATAGCTAATCCTAGAAAATTAAAAGTTGGTGTGTTTTAGACATTTTTGTTGTGAAGCATAAGAAAAGATTATTGCAGTAAGGGAAAGAAATTTACCTCCAGCATGACTGTCATGCATAACTGATATCTGCCCCAAACGCATGCACGTTTCTACCTCTTGTGTCATTGTTCCAGTTGGATATGATTCACCACATTTCAGTGAAGCAAATTCCTGCATGTTATCGACAGGGCCACTCTCAGCTTCCAGGTCGGGCTTTGTGCAAGAGCTCTGCAAGAGAGAGCAAACATGCATCTCTAAATGAAAACTTTATCTAGCCAACCCAGGCTGCAAGCAAATTTCTTATAACTATAAGAGGCTTTTTTAACAGAAGTAAACACCCCCCAGAACACATTAGGTATTTGGAGTGTATTGACTAGGACCTGATTTTTTCCGATAGGCTTGAGCGGTGACAAAACACTTCATAACACTACAGTCTTAGTTGTTAACAAAACCAAAAGTTGATAGATTTGGCAGTCGTCCATAGATGTTGAAAATACAAAATGACAGAGAAATAAATGATGGGAAATTTCAGACAGATAGATATGTTAGAAATTCCAATCTGATGGCATAAGCATGCAAGTGTAAAGAGTTTAACCCAAAAATAGAAAAAAACGGAATGATAATAGAACAATTCCATATCAGGTGCACAACCTGGTGTGACAACATGCCAAATCTACTTGAACAGTTTCATTATTTGTGATTTGTCATAAATGTAAGTAAAGATCAGAACCAAAAACAGAAAACAATAATTTGTAGATCAAGAAGACTAACCTGTGCATCACTTCCTTTCTCGATTAATTCCTTATTTCTCTGAATGGAAGCAGCATCACCACTTGAACGAATACTAGCATCATTGTTTTCAGCAGTGGCTTCAACCTTCTGCTGCGCAACACTCTCATCTTGGAGGCCATTCATGGCAACAGTTGACTGACACAGCAAAAACAATAAAAATTTCAAAAATTTATCAATGAATTCCGAGCGTTTAAGAGAAAAACATGGGAGAAAAATGAAAAAGAAATAGTGAGCTGAAATCCTACCGATTGCCTTCTCCAAACATGCTGCCACAAATTCCTCAATTCATTTTTTCTAAGGGGCTTAACAAGATAATCAGCAGCTCCCCTCAGCATACACTTGTATACTGTACTTATAGAATCTTGTGAGGACATCACTACAAAGTTATAAACAATGACAGAGCATTTAAGTAAAATGTTAATGTTGAATTGGAATGTTTCAATAATTTAACAGCTAGAAGACTTAGATAAGGTATCATACTTATGACAGGGATATTTTTGCAAATATCATGTTCCATAATTAAAGTGAGAAGTGCATAGCCAGATATGGCAGGTAAATCCACTTCCGTCAGTATTAGATCGATATTGCGTGGTCTTCCCTTGAGTATTTCCCATGCCTTTAGGCCATCAGGAACAGCCGCCACTGCTCAAAATAGATGAGCAAAGTTAATTCTAAGTTCCTACAGCATGTAATTAGTTTCAAGCACTAGGAAGATAATTTTTTTAAGTTCTTAAGAGCATGTAATTAGTTTCAAGGACGAGGATTTGTTCGATTACAAGCTTAAGCAAGATGAAAATTTTGCATAACAGAGAATTAATATGGCAAATAAACATCAAAAATAAAGAATTGAATCATGTTTATGATTTGAGCCTGCAGTTTCCAGACAGACAGTACTCTTAATACAAAAACCAAGTTGGAGACAGCAATTAGTTCCTTGGATTTTCATTGAACCCATATCCCCATCACATTCCTGTCAGAAATAATAATTTTTATTCCTTTTTTCCTTGCAAAATTATTAAAGAATATATAAGAAAAAAGCATATACGATGGCTGATGCACACTTTTTCTTGTCCATTCTTTTTTTTGTCATTATTAAATCATTTAAATCATCATAAACTTTGAGGCGGCCGATAATTTAGTAAATTTTGTAATTACAAAAATTGATATCTCAATCTATTCTCAAATTTACAGTCCAATAGCCTTGATAAGGTATATCATATATCTTCTTATTCCTTTTAGTTTGGTCAAACACAGCAAGAAAGACACCGAAGCCAGAACTAAGAAAAGGTGTATCAATATTTATTTATAATCAATAAAATCCACGGTTTCAGTCCTGAAAATCGAAACTCTAACAGAGAAGAAGCTCATGTGATAGTTGACTATTGAACACACAAGCGGTAAAACAGAGACGAAAGAGCAAGCAATGGAAACGATAGAAAGCTCGGTAACTGTATTTGGAGAAACTCAATCGCTTCCTCGTTCCAACACACGGATACACCACGTGTCATCATCATTCAAATAAGAAGATGGATAGAGAGGAATTCATTCATTGATGGTAATTGAGAGTTGAAAGCAGAAGAAAAAGACGAAATTGAAGTGAAAATGAATGGTAGAGAGTGAAGAAAGACCTTTGTAGCTGCATTTTCTGAGGAGCGCCGCTATAATCTGCCTCGTGGAATCATCAGCTTCAACCAAGAGCACCCTCAGTACCATCTTCGGCAAGAACTTCTCCCACCTCATCAGCCCTTTCGATTCTCCTCCTCCGCCTTTTCCCTCCGTTGCAGTAGTTTCTTCCTCGGCAGCCGCCACCGTAGTCGTCTGCTTCTCTTCTTCCTCAGCCGTTCCAACTAATCTCTCGCTCACAACTACCTCACCCATGTTTATTCCCTCTCAAACGGAATCAATCCCTGCTATTCCACCTGAATCACACTGTACCATGAGAATCTTCTTCTTTGATGGAGCTTCCAAAACCAGCAGGCACACACAATTTTCTGATTTCTTTGTTTCCACAGAACCAATTTTGGAGGGTAAAAATGAAAACATCTAAAAAGAAATTAAAACATCGGAAAAAGGAAGGGGAATATCTAGAAGGAAGGACAGGAGCACCGTTAAGTTTAACAGCGGAAGTTGAATCCAACGGCTTCAGATGAAACACTTATGCTAACCGCCACTGATCCAACGGTTCAAGAAAATATCCCCAACGCTACAAAATATCTAGAGAAATGGCCCACATGGTCCACGTCATCAATTAGATCTGATTTTCGGCCGAAGATCTAAAGCCAAACATCCATTGGGTTCTCGTGGTTGGTGCATCGCGTTGGTGGTGGATATTATTTCTTCCCCATTCTTTTCTTCTTCATTTTTTCTAAAGAAATTCATTTAATAATTAATATTCTCTTTTTCAAATGCCTCCACGATTACCATTACCATTACCATCCAAATCAAAAATATCAAAATATGGTATTATAGGATATTTTGGGAGGTGGGACAAATGGCATTGAGGTGGAGCCCTCTTGTGGGAGAGAAAGATATTACTTGTTAAATCCACTCCTCAAAGATATTTTCGGAGTTGCTTTAAGGGCGTCCATGAATCGAATGGACCTAGATGTGCCACGTGGCTGTGTCTCAGGCGATTTCAAGTTTTGTGGCTTTGAAGTTGTCAAACGCAATCTGCGATGATGAAACGATCCCACGCGCTGCATATGTGGCACTATTTGTATTCGTACTTGATTGGATCGCACTGGTGACGTGGACAAGCAGTGATTGGTCTATGTTTAATGAAGAATGGAAATTACCTTAATGGGACTGCAGATATTGCGCGTGTTTTAAAGGTGTGAGTAGGGATTAGAATGGTTAGATTAAACCTTGTGGACACTGAACTTAAAAAAGTTTTCACCTTCTAAGTTCTAACACTTTTCGATTTGTCATTCGTTACGGCCAGGGTGTCATCTTATCCTCTCTTTGTTATATGATTAAGGGCCCGTTTAATATGTTTATAAATAATTTTTGTTTATTTTTAATTTATAAAAAGGTATAATATTAATGTTTAGTATCATTTTTAAAATTAAATTATAATTTTTTAAAAAATTATTTAAGTGTTTATAAAAAATTTAAAAAAAATAAATTTTTTATGATAAAAAATTTTTTATTAATTTTTTTAAAAATAAATACTTTTAAATTAAAAAATTAAATACAAAATAATTTATTTATAAATTATTTTTAATATAAATATTTATTAAAAATTTTAATTAAGTTATTTATCCAAAACTAGATCTAAGTACTTTTAACTATTTGATTGCTCCTAAAACAGTCTTCTAATCTAGTACTATTTCTAATGCCTTGACTAACTACTAATACTTTCACACAAACTGTTATTATTTTTTTTTTTTTTTTGAAATGTTATTATACTAAGGTATTGGGTTTACCCAGCCTATAATTCTCTAAGGACACGTTACATTTATTAACTTTAAAAGTTTTATTATTAAGACATATGTTAGTTAAACTTTAAAATATTTTGATCAAAACAATTAGCCAAATATTTGACACAATTAAAAATGTCGTGTTATTACAATAACTAAAGAATAAACTGATATTCAAATGTCATTCATAGTGCACAACAAAATTAGTTTAATATTAAATCGTATAAAATCGTAACAAAATATAATTAAATATTATATATACTAATTTATAATATCCTAAATATTCTCTAATAACATAACATAAAAGAAAACGAGCAATAGTTTAGGATGAAAATGGCATAACATTTTACATCCTTATCTTTTATCGCTCTCGTTATTCTTTCATTAATCTCAGTAGTATTATTTTATTCTTGCGTGCCAAAACAAACTTCACTCTTCTTTGTGGGTGTTTTAAATCATTGGTTATAACAAGCTATGTAACTAAATATAAATATATGACAATAAGTTATGACACGTAAGATGTAGATATTTAAGTGAAGAATCTCTTTTTCTTTATTATGCGTAATCTCTTTTTCTTTATTATGCACTTGATCTTGTTTTGATAATTCATATTATACTTTACCAATAGCCTATTTTCAATTAGATGTTGTAATGTGTTCCGGATTTTAATTTTTTAACCTTATCCTAACTATTGAATGGCTCGAATTAAGTAGGATGTCTAAATCAAGGTTCAAATTCTTTGCGCGGTCTGAATACAAGTTTTTAATTTTAAAAAATTCAATATCATTCTTACATTGAATTCGAATGGTATAAATAAAGTTTTGAACTCTCAAATATGGTTTAACATTCCATACATTTTCTTAATATCCAAAAATTATTTCTTGAACTATTCTAATTAACTTGAGTCCTAAGTCCTTTTGTAGGTATATCCTCTGCTGTCACAAGAAGCTGCAGCTATCCCAATTAAGAGGTCGTCCCAGGTTTCTCACCAATCAAATCTCAAGTGCAGATAGCCCCTTGAACATAATGTAACCACCAACAATTCTTAAATATCTGAATTATTTGTCTTCAATTTACTCATCTCTAATACCCTTGTGTTAATAATAACTACATATGCAAACACAGATGATATTCCACCAACAGCTCAATATTATACTTTTAGTCAGTATTTTTAATAAATTGTGCTATCCTTGTAACATTGTTCGATTAATAAATCGTATATTAAGACACAAGGAATACTGAAAAAGTTAGTCGGTAGGGACTCATGCCATGTATGATATTGAAGTGAAGTTATTTTAGATATTTTAAGAGCAGCTAGCTAGATGTGACTGTGGTTTAATGAATTGAAACAGCAAAGAATGTATGGCTGACATGAAAGGTTTTACTCTCGAGAAAAAGACAAATGAATGCATCATCCAGCTCCATAGCTTAAGATATTTAACTTTAAGTGCCAGTTACGAGTTTCACGAAGCAATCTCCCAATGCAAATGAATATTGCCTCAGTTTCATTACGATATATATATATATATATATATATATATATATATATATATATATATATATATATATATATATATATATATATATATATATATATATATATATATATATATATATTAGTCAATGTGATCATCATTAATAATAAACCTTTATTTAAACAATCCCATTAGATCACTAACAAAGAATTTAGCCAACAACAAATTAACAAATACTTTAAAAATTATATTTTATACTAAATTAATTATCATTAATTAGTAATAATTTAAATTTTATTTAAAAAGAAAGTTTATCTATTATGTATCCTAAAAGTACATGTTATGATTATAAAATAAAAATTTTTTTATTAAAAATATAAAAAATTAAATTTTAATATATTTATTTTTATATTTATTAAATAAAAATATTTAAATTTTTTTACTAATAATGAATTTATTATGTATTTTTAGGACACATATTAATTAAATTCTTTAAAAAACACAAAATTAATAATTATTAATTACAGTTATTTAAAATAAACTGATTAAAAATTGTTTAGTTCTCTTTATACAAAATAGCATGGAGCCGGAATTAATTAGACAAACGAAAAGAGAAGAGAAAGCTTACTGATTATCCAATCCGAATTAGGTAAAAAATAAGTGGAAAGCCACGTGGATAAGCATGTGCAATTGGCAATGAGGCATTTTATGATGAATATAATTTGGCCTAAACTTTTGGTGTTGCAAGTTGCAAGCTACAACGAAAGCAACGCAACTTCGTTGCCACGCAGAGCAAATAACTACACGACTTAGGTAACGACGTGACTAATTCCTGAACATGAACAAGCATTACAAAATTCTTTGCTATTGGGTTCTTTTTTTACCGTCGAATATAATGTTGGTGAAGATTTTTTTATGTTGATTGCATCTGTTTCACGGACGCACATTGGGATCGGGGAACGGAAGCAAGTTGAGATGCTTTACTACAGTGAAAACTATATATGATTTTTAAGATAAAATGAAACAATTATGACATATTATAAATGACTAATTTTTTGGCCGAGTTTGATTTTGGGTAAAATTTAGGAAACTGTCATGATGAACATGTGTTTTTTCTTCTTTTTCTTTGTTTCCGTCGGCGTGATTATCAACATGTGGTTAGTTAGTTCAATTAGTTGCCTTTTATTTTTTCTTTTAAATTAGGTTTTGCATTTCATTCTTTTTTTCAATAATAAGACTTAAATCTAATCGGGCAAGCAAATATAATGCCAGAAGTATTGATCATAACGAATCCTTTAACAACTCGACTCACAAAGGATCGACCTCATTAAAATTTTAAGGTAAAAAAAAAGTATTCAAGAAAAGAAAAAGAATACCCCACTTATGATCTATTTATAGTTCGAGGTCAATTTAGCACCTTAATTATATATTATGTACAAAGAGAATTTCAAAGTAGTTAAACATATTTATTTGTGTAAAACTCACGTAATAAAATGGTCTTACACTCTTACTAAAACTAGTTTCAAAGATAATAGTTAAGAGTCGTATCATTGATTTAATCAAAATGTTTTTACTAAAATTAATAAATTATTGTAAAGATAATTTTTTTATATTTTTAATATATTAAATACAAAAACAAAAATATGTCAGTTTTTACTGAATAAAAATAAAAAAAATTCATATTACATATATGTCAGTTTTTATAATTTATATAAATTACTTTAACACGGTGGATACTATCATGATTTACTAAGAACGTAAATTTAATATATATACCATTTTCACAATTTATATAAAACGCTATAAAATTGTGGATGTTACTATTTGTTTATGAATCGTAATATCCTGCCAAGATTCATTAAGAATATTATAATTTTTTTAATACATAAGTCATATGGTAGGTAAATTCACTTTTTTATTTTACATATTGGAGAAAAGTTGGTGTATAACACGGTTATGGGCGTTTATGGTACTTCATGCAAATGTGATGGCTGCGATAAAGAAATTGGACGGTTCGATTTGATACCAGTAATCGGACGGTCTGATTTAGAACTGGAAGAATATACAAATTGGTCCGTCCGATTTGTGCCCCAACCAGGTGTTGCGCATGCAAGTGTTCCCTACTAAGTTGTATACATGCCTTTGCTGATTGCTGAACGCTCTTCTCCTCATTCTCTTTCACTTTTAAGCAGTAACGAAAATCTCTTCTCCTCCAATTTCACCACCAGCTTTTTTCATGGTTTTCTGTTGATGAAGTTTCAAATTAAAAAAATTAGACCATTCCTTTTTAGCAATGTCTAGAAGAAGAAGAATAAAAGATGTCAATTGTCCGAAACTCCACATTGCTAATTATCTTGATCATTCTAACTATGTAAATTTTTATTTTAAAAAAATTTATTTTAAATAAAATAATAATTATTATAATGTTAGAGATTAATAGTTTATTATGATGATAATGTTAGAAATTAGTGTAGTAATAATGTTTGAATATTTTAATCTGATTAAAATAATTTTAAGAATTAGTAATGTTAGATTATAATGCAGAGATTAAAAATTAGTGTAATAATATTATTTAGAAGGAAATATTATGGTACATTATGATAATAAATTAATTATTGTTATTAATAAGATAATTGTAATAATAATAGTAATAATACTGTTATTAAAAATGGAGATATGAAAAATAAAATAATTAATATTAATTATTATTACTGAATTTATTGAAATAATAATAATAATAATAATAATAATAATAATAATAATAATAATAATAATAATAATTGTTATTTACTACTGATGGTTTAATTATTATTAGAATACAGCACTAATATTAAGATACCAACGTGTGATAATAAATCATTTAATTAGTATTAATTGGTAGTAACAAATAAGTTTTTTGTAGTAATAATATTTATGATTAAGAGTTCGTAAGATAGTAAAATAAATATTATAATTTAAAAATTATTAAATTAATTATTTTTGTTATAAGTATAACGTAAATATTTAATAAAGGAATAATGATTGATTTATTGTTGTATGTATTGTATAAAATTGAATAGTTACTTGAGTATTAGTATATAATATATAATATAATAGTTATTTATTTAACAGTATTGTTATTATTATTATTTTTATTGATTGTGGATACGTTTTACTGGTTATTTGGTAATGAAAGTTTGATTCTATTAAATTTAATTTGTTAATTAATTAATATTATGTTTGTGTTTAGGGTTCTAGAATGTTTCAATGCGACCACTACATGCCGTCGGATCAGTACAATCCAATAGTGGAGGGGTATTTACGGGACACCGGCTTTTATCATGTTTCACAGATTGGAGTTGTCCAATGTCAGTCGGCATTGGTTAATGCTCTGATCGAGAGATGGTGTCCTGAGACGCACACGTTCTATTTTTCGGTTGGTGAGTGTGCCTTGACACTGGAGGATGTGGCGTTAATTCTTGGTCTTCCGACAACTGGTTTGCCAGTTATGGGACCGACTGATTATCAGATTTTTGCTAGTAAAGAATTCACAAAAATAATCACGTTGCTAGTATAGTTTCTAAACCAACAAAGAATCCTTTCGTACAAAAACTTGGTTGTCACAAGTAACAAAACCCAATAAAAGTAATAACCGAAGTATTTAAACCCCGGGTCGTCTCTCAAGGAATTGCAGGGAGGTATGCTTATAATTGGTTATGGAAAAGTATATTTTTGGGATTTTGGATAAGAGACCAGAAAAGTAAATTGTAAGAAAAATAAAATAACAACTGTAAAAGCTCTTGCCAAGGTATGAGAACTGGAAATCCTATCCTAGTTATCCTTATCAATTGTGATGAGAATTGTTCATTGCTCCCACTTAATTAACCCTCAACAAATGAAGGAAAGTCAAATGGACTAATTAATTTGATTCCTCAAGTCCTAGTCAACTCCTAAGGAAAGACTAATTTTAGTGGAATCCAAATCAATTAGCAACTTTCAATTATCAATCAACGAAGGAGTTTGATAACTCAAGTGTTACCAATTACTCAACCAAGCCAAGAACATAGAATCCTACTCTAACAACCTTCTAAGCATTTTGTCCAGTACTTGGAGGGCATAACATAAAAACATAGAAAAGCAATGAGAGATAATAAAATCCAAACAATCAATTGCATTAATATGGAAATTAAATCTAACATCAAAAGTTCACAAACCAAAATAATAACAATGAGTAATCAATAAGAGTAAAAGAGGAATCCTAAATCCTAAAACCTAGAGAGAGGAGAGAGCCTCTCTCTCTAAAACCTAAAATTGTGTGTATGAAAGTTGTATGATTGAATGAATGGATTCCCCCACTCTGTAGCCTATAATCTATGTTTTTTGGGCCGAAAACTGGGTCAAAAACAGTCCAAAAATCGCTGGGGTGATTTCTGATACGTACAGGTTGCGGCTCATGCGCGCGTACGTGCCATGTGCGCATGCGCGCCGATGGGAATTTCGCAGATGCGCGCGTCAACGAGTTTTGCACGTGCGCATCCCTGATCTCCAGGTCAACTATGGCAAATTATATATTGTTGTGAAGCCCCGAACGTTAGCTTTCCAACGCAACTGCAAACGCTTCATTTGGATCTCTGTAGCTCAAGGTATGACTGTTTGAGTGTGAAGAGGTCAGGGCTGACAGCTTTGCAGTTCCTTCAGCTTCTTGTATTCCGTCCACTTTTGCATGCTTCCTTTCCATCCTCTAAGCCATTCCTGCCCTATAATCTCTGAAAATAATTAACACACATATCAAGGCATCGAATGGTAATAAGAGAGGATTAAAAATAGTGAATTAAAGGCCAAAGAAGCATGTTTTCAATCATAGCACAAAATCAGGAAGGACAATGTAAAACATGAGAATTCAATGAATAAGTGTGAGATTAGTGGATAAGATCTACTCAATTAAGCACAAGATGTACCACGAAATAGTGGTGCATCAAATCTCCCCACACTTAAACATTAGCATGTCCTCATGCTATGCTCAAGAGAAGCCATAAGAGTGAAGAGGAATGGTAGACAGTATGAGATGCAACCTATCTATATGAATGCAATTACATGCAAAATGTTTCTATCTACTTGGTTAAAAGTAAACAAATCTTTCAAGAACAAATATAATTGGATTCCACTAATTCAAATCATAAAATGAAGTACAAATATACTTGCAAGAAGAAAATAGCTCATGAAAGCAGGGAATATAGAATCGAGCATCGAACCCTTACTGGAAGTGTATACACTCTAATCGCTTAGGTGTTTAAGGTTCAATTCTCTCAATTCTCTACTAACTTTGCTTTCTAAGACTTTCTCTTCATCTAACCATCAACAGAAATTTAATACACAAATACACAAATCAAGAGGTCTTTTAAGGGTTGTAATGAGGTCAAGGTCAAGGTAGGATTGTATTTGGTCAAGTGGACTAAAATCTGAATCCTTAATTAACTTAAACTTTCCACCTAACTTAGGACAATCCATGTAATTACAATGCAAGATCTAACTGCCCATTAACTATGTTTACCACATATTCATGCATTCCAATTTTGAGTACATTGCATATGCATTGATATTATTACTTAACTTGGGGCATTTTGTCCCCTTTGAGCATTTGCTCTTTTGCTTTTCTTTTTCTCTCTTTTTTTTATTTTTATTTTTATTATTATTATTTTCTTTTCTTTTGTTTTTTCTCAATGCATATGATTAAAGTATTGAATGCAATAATATATGCTTAATTATTGTTTGCAAATTTTCACAAGAATATACAACACCCAATTCTCAAACCAAATGTTTTCAATCCCAATTTTTCCCACACTTAATTCATGAGCACTCTCACTAGTCTAAGCTAACCAAGGATTCAAATTAAGAACATTATTATTTTTCGCTTAGAGTTAGTGATGAGTTAAAGTAAAGAACAAATGGGTAAAATAGGCTCAACTTTGGTTTGCAAAGGATAATGAAAGGTAAGGCCATATGTGTATGTAAGCTCAGTGAAACAAGGCCTCAATCATATAAGTGCATGCATACATCAAATAATGGAAATATAGAATCAAGCAAGACAAAGATCACAATTTTAGAGAGAATAACACACACCAAAAATAAATTTGATAAACCCCATTTTTAGGGTTTATCCTGTGCTTGACCTAGTGGATTTTATCCATTATTCTCACACTTATTCATACAATTCGCATGTTTTACGTTTTTCTTCCTGATTTTGTACTATGATTGAAAACATGCTTCTTTGGCCTTATATTTGCTAATATTAATTCTCTCTTATTACCATCAGATGCCGTGATATGTCCATTAAGTGATTTCAGGGATTACAGGGCATGAATGGCTTAGAGGATGGAAAGGAAGCATACAAAAGTGGAAGAAATACAAGAAACTGAAGAAACTGCTAAAGCTGTCCAGCCTGACCTTCTGGTATTAAATTGACCATAACTTGAGCTACAGAGATCCAAATAACACGGTTTCAGTTGCGTTGGAAAGCTAACGTCCAGAGCTTCGCAATGATATATAATTTGCCATAGCTGCCTTGAATCCAGACAACGCAAACGCGTAGATCACGCGGATGCGTGACTTGGCGAAAACCCAATTCACGACGCTTCCGCGTGACTTTGTAGCGACCTGTACGAACTGGAAATCACTGGGGGCAATTTTTGGGCTATTTTTGACTCAGTTTTTGGCCCAGAAAACATAGATTAGAGGCTATAAAGTGGGGGAATACAACAATTCATCAACATTCGTTCATAATTCACAATTTTAGATTTTAGATGTAGTTTTAGAGAGAGAGAAAGAGAGCTCTCTCCTCTCTCTTAAGATTTAGGATTAGGATTCCTCTTAAAGGATTTAGGATTTCCTCTTCTCAATTTCCAGGGTTAATGTTCCTTTTATTTATTTGCCCAATTTAACTTATGAACTTTTCCATGTTAGATTTGATTTCTTTTATTAATGCAATTTGAGGTATTTCAGATATATGATTTTTATTTAGCTTTCCATATTCTTGGTTCTGGTTGATTAATTGGTGACTCTTGAGTTGTCAAACTCATCGTGATTGATAATTGTTATCTTTGCTGATTGATTTAGATTCCTATAACTCTAGTCTTTCCTTAGGAGTTGACTAGGACTTTAGGTGTTAAATTGATTTGTCCACTTGACTTACCTTCATAGTTAGAGGTTGACTGAGTGGGAGCAAAAATATAATTCTCATCACCATTGATAAGGATAACTAGGATAGGACTTCCAGTTTTCATACCTTGCCAAGAGTTTTCTTTGCTATTGATTTAATTCCCTGCAATCTATTTTCCTTGTTCAACCTTTCAAAAACCCAAAAATATTGTTTCCCATAACCAATAATAAATCATACTTCCCTTCAATTCCTTAAGAAGACGACCCGAGGTTTGAATACTTCGGTTTATAAATTTTACTGGGTTTGTTACTTGTGACAACCAAACTTTTGTACGAAAGGGATTCTTGTAGGTTTAGAAGCTATACTAGCAACGATGATTTATTATGTGAAAATTCTAGACCACGCAAGAATCTCGATCGTCAAAATGGCGCCGTTGTCGGGGAATTGCAAACATATTTATATTGGTTATTGTAAATATTTGCTTTTGCTTGTTTATTTGTTTTTATTTTTTATTTTTATTAACTACTATGAATTCTCACCCCTCTGGCTTTAAGTTTGATTCCAATATTGTTGTAAGGAATGGAAGCTACAATGAGAACAGACATCAAGGTTGGAAGAATCAAAGATGGAAGGAGCCACAAGGATTTGATCAACCCTCTTGGCAACAACCCCCTCCAATGCGCTATCACCAATAACCATTATGTGATGCATGCCAAGACAATAGTTATGGTGGACCTTTTCATGACAACCAACCTCCACCAGTTTGCTATGGTCAAGAGCCATTCCAAGGTGCATACCAAGATGATAGATATGGTGGACCCCCTTGTAGTTACCAACAAGTCCCATCATATGCTTATGAACCACCTCCACAACATACCTTTGAACCACCGAACTCACAAGCCACCTACAACCATTCACCTCCATATGACCCTAATCCTTATCCACCATACCAACCACCATATGAACCACACCCAGAACCACCACCTCAATATTCACCATCTCCATATCATTGTCAAGAAGAACTACCTCCGTATCATGAACCCTTCCTCCCAAATAATGAACCCTCATATCCACCCCGATCTCCAATGGATAACATCCTTCGTGGTCTTCTTCAAGGGCAAGCGAAGATGAAAAGGGATGTACTAGAATTCGCGACCGCCTTAACCGAGGTAGTAAACCGATTAGCTTCCCAACATCTGAGCACTCAAAGTACTCCCATGGCTATATGTGGAGAATCGAAAGAAGAGCGTAGCATGAAGGAGACACTAGAAACTCCGGTGGACAATGAGGAACATGGCTTTGTATTGGAACAAGTGGAGGAAGCCATAATAGTTGCAGAGGAAGAATTAGTTGAAGATTTAGGAGACGCTGAACCCCATGGGAATCCAGAGTTGTGGAAAATTCCGTCAAGGACGTTGCAATTGATGCTAAGGAGGATAGTGCACAACCTCAAAGTATGTATCTTATGAAGAACTGGATGGAACAACCCAAGGCACGAGTTTCCTTGAGAATGATAGTCACGAGTCAAGTTCTCCTAGTAATGAACTTGCATCCGCAAGTGAATTCTTTGAGACTGAAGAATCTTTCCCGAGTGAATATGAAGATGATGCTGAGGTAGATTTTTTTCAACCTCTAACTTATGATTTGAGTGATGATGAAGAAGAGATCGAAAATTCCGATCAAGATATGGTTGAAATTGAAGAAGTTAGCAAAGAAGTGGAGAAATTCACAGAAGAATGCAAGGGAGCAGAGCTTGCAAGACCGCTGGAACCACCTATTCTAAGGCCATTACCACCCAATTCCAAATTGAGTAAAATCCTTAACCTTTATCTTTACTTTTCCACTTGAGTATGGCTTACTGGAGACGGATGGTCAACTTAGAGTTCTTTGTGGCATTAAGAGTAAGAGGAAGATGATTAGTGGTTGGAGTTGTCAAGCAAGGTTCAACATGGTTGTGTGCTCAAAGTTTAAACGCAAAGGTTGGTGTAGAGCTCAATTGAATAGGTTTAGGATGTTGTTTGGCTGCTTCAGTGAGAATTTAGACTGCTTGCCACCCAAATGGAACAATATTGCTCAACAAGAATCTCGGCTGAAGTATCATGGTTGGAAGAATACTAAATTGTATGGGTCTAGGAAGCTATTTGGATGTCTCAGTGAGAATTTAAATTGTGTGCCACCCGGATGGAATCATGATGCTCAACAAGAAGACGGGTGCAAAAGCAAGGTTTGGGACCCCGGAATTCAGTCTAGCAATCAATACTCTTGGGGTCTTGTCACTTGTTTTAACTTGCTTGAAGACTTTCTGCGCCTAGTTTGGGATCCCGGAGGCTACTGGAATTCCAAACACTAGTGGAGATTTTTGGATGAATTCAAGCACAAGCCACCATAACAGGGAGCTCACCAAATGTCCAACTTAACGACTTTAACTAAAAGTGCTAGGTGGGAGACAACCCACCATGGTATAATCGTTCCTTTTTTTATTCTTAATCTTATTTTATTTTATTTTTACTAGTGTTCATTCATAATTTCTGTATATTCACCTGCATTCTGCATTTGCATATGCATATTGCATAAAAAAATAAAAAAAATTCGCACACGACGCGTCAAAGGAGAATTAGCGAAAAAGGGATATGAACAGAAAGTCACGCGGGAGCATGGCTGGAAGCACGCCTTTGGCACCAACACATGCACGCGAATGCGACCCTGACGCGTCTGCATCGTTTGCAAATCCAGCCCTCCACGCGTGTGCGTCACCCACGCGCATGCGTGACCCCGCGAAATCAACGTAAATGGGTGCATGGCAGAGAGTTAGGATGGAGTGGGGCTGGAATGGTGCTAGAAGCACAAACCCCATCACGTGTACGCGTCACCCACGCGTACGCGTCACTTGAAAATAGCGCCAACCACGCGAACGCGTGCCCCACGCGTCCACGTCAGCTGCGCCGCACATCTTATTTAGATCAGCGCCACTTATCTTATTTTTTCTTTTCTAATCCTAATTTCTTCTATCTTTTCTTCTTTCCTCCTCCTTTCTTACTTTCTTCTTCTTCTTCATCTCTTTAACTTCTCATCCCTCTTCACTTCCATTCTATTTTATTTAATTTATTTGCATACTTTCATTCATTATATTTTAATTTTGTGCATATTTTTATTTTCTTTTCTAAAGTTATTCTTTTTACATTGGTGTTACTTGTTCATATTCAGCTGTTATATCTTTTCTGGTATTATTTTGGTGCTTAGTGACTTGTTTTCCACTGTTGGGTAATATTATTTAAGTCAATGCTCATCTTTTATAATACTTGTATTACTTTTGCATTGACATGAGCTTATACTATCTTGCATTACCCACACTCTTTGCCCCTTTGATGCAATTCTTACACTATTGATATGCCATGTGCTTCTATTGTTCTCTCACTTGCATGTTGTATCTACCATGTAATTGATACCCTTATTATTTGGCATTAACCCAACCATATTTTATTTGTTTTCTTATCTTTAATTTTGAGTTACCTTTCTCCTTTTCCTCTTCTTTCAGGATGGCCACCGGAAAAGGAAAGGAAAAGAACTTCTATATGGGGTGACAGACAAGTCCACCTGCACAATCTTTGGAGAAAAGCGTCAGTTGGAGCCACCCATCCACCACTTGCACATATTAGCATACACCGAGGACGGTGCAATCTTTAAGTGTGGGGAGGTCAATACCGACTTCCATGGGTAGTTACTTTATATTTTAACACCAATGCTTAATTTGCTTTGTTAAATTAGTTGTTGCATTTGCATGTTTGTTTGATTTTGTGCATATTTTACCACTTGGTTGAAGTAATATTTTCTTTTTCAAGAAAACTTTTTATAGCATTTTACTAATTTGAATTAAACTTTTTAAAAACTTGTTTGAAGAAATATTATTTTGGAACATGGTTTAGAGCTCGAACACACAAAACCTGTGAGATTTTTGAGCCTATTTGATTGGTTGCATTTTATCAACCAATATTTTACTTTTTGTGTGTGTTGTTCTCTCTAAATTGTGGTCTTTGTCTTGCTTGATTATATATTTCCATGGTTTAATGTATGCATGCACTTATATGATTGAGGCCTTGTTTCACTGAGCTTACATACCCATATGGCCTTAACCTTTTCATTATCCTTTGCAAACCAATTTTGAGCCTATTTTACCCCATTTGTTCTTTATTTTAGCACATCATTAACTCTAGCAGAAAATAATAATGTCCCTAATTTGAATCCTTGGTTAGCTTAGACTAGTGAAAGTGCTCACAAATTAAGTGTGGAGAAATTGGGATTGAAAATATTTGGTTTGAGAATTGGGTGTTGTGTATTTTTGAGAAAATATGAACAAGAATGTTAAGAACATGTTTATGCATTCAATACCTTAATCATATGCATTGAAAAAGAAGAAAAAAATTATTAAGAAAAGAAAAATAGAAAAAGAAAAAAGAGAAAAAGAAAAGAAAAAGAGCAGAAAAATAAAAAGGGGACAAAATGCCCCAAGTTAAGTAATAATATCAATGCATATGAGTTGTACTTAAATTTGGGATGCATAAATATGGGGAAAACATGGTTAATGGATAGTTAGGCTTTATATTATGATTACATGGATTGTCCTAAGTTAGGTGAGAAGTTTAAGTTAATTAAGGATTCAGATTTTAGTCCACTTGGCCAAATACAATCCTATCTTGACCCTAACCCCATTACAACCCTCAAAAGACCTCTTGATTTGTGTATTGGTGCATTAAACTTTTGTTGATTGGTAGAAGAAGAGCAAGCCTTAGAAAGCAAGGTTATTAGAGAATTGAGAGAATCGAACCTTAAGCACATGAGTGATTAAAGTGTATACACTTCTGGTGAGGGTTCGATGCTCGATTCTTTGTTCCCGGCTTTCATGAGCTATTTTCTTCTGTAAGTTTACTTGTACTTTATTTTGTGATTTGAATTAGTGAAATCCAGTTCATATTTGTTCTTGAAAGATTTATTTACTTTTTCACCAAGTAGGTAGATTCATTTTTGCATGTAATTGCATTCATATAGATAGGTTGCATTTCATACATTCTACCATTCCCCTTCACTCTTTTAGTTCTCTTGAGCTTAGCATGAGGACATGCTAATATTTAAGTGTGGGAAGGTTGATAAACCCCATATTTAGGGTTTATCCTGTGCTTAACCTAGTGGACTTTATCCATTATTCTCACACTTATTCATACAATTCGCATGTTTTACGTTTTCCTTCCTAATTTTGTACTATGATTGAAAATATGCTTCTTTGGCCTTATATTTGCTAATATTAATCATTTCTTATTACCATTAGATGCCGTGATATGTGCGTTAAGTGATTTCAGGGATTACAGGGTAGGAATGGCTTAGAGGATAGAAAGGAAGCATGCAAAAGTGGAAGGAATACAAGAAACTGAAGAAACTGCTAAAGCTGTCCAGCCTGACCTTCTAATATTAAATCGACCGTAACTTGAGCTATAAGAGTCCAAATGACGCGGTTTCAGTTTCATTGGAAAGCTAACTCCGGAGCTTTGCAACGATATATAATTTGCCATAGCTGCCCCGAAGCCAGGCGACGCGAACGTGTGGATCATGTGGACGCGTGACCTGGCAAAACCCCGATCCACGCTAACGCGTGGACGACGCTTCCGCGTGACTTTGCAGCGACATGCATGGTCTGTTTTTGACCCATTTTTCGGTCCAGAAAACACATATTAGAGGCTATAAAGTGGGGGAATACAACAATTCATCAACATTCATTCATAATTCACAATTTTAGTTTTTAGATGTAGTTTTAGAGAGGGAGAGAGAGGTTCTCTCCTCTCTCTTAGGATTTAGGATTAGGATTCCTCTTAAAGGATTTAGGATTTCTTCTTCTCAATTTCCAGGGTTAATGTTCCTTTTATTTATTTGCCCAATTTAACTTATGAACTTTTCCATGTTAGATTTGATTTCTTTATATTAATGCAATTTGAGGTATTTCAGATGTACACTTTTTATTTAGCTTTCCATATTCTTGGTTCTGGTTGATTAATTGGTGACCCTTGAGTTGTCAAACTCATTGTGATTGATAATTGTTATCTTTGCTGATTGATTTAGATTCCTATAACTCTAATCTTTCCTTAGGAGTTGACTAGGACTTTAGGTGTTAAATTGATTTGTCCACTTGACTTATCTTCATAGTTAGAGGTTGACTGAGTAGGAGCAAAAATATAATTCTCATCACCATTGATAAGGATAACTAGGATAGGACTTCCAGTTTTCATACCTTGCCAAGAGTTTTCTTTGCTATTGATTTAATTCCCTGCAATCTATTTTCCTTGTTCAACCTTTCAAAAACCAAAAAATATTATTTTCCATAACCAATAATAAATCATACTTTCCTACAATTCCTTGAGAAGACGACCCGAGGTTTGAATACTTCGGTTTATAAATTTTACTGGGTTTGTTACTTGTGACAACCAAACTTTTGTACGAAAGGGATTCTTGTAGGTCTAGAAGCTATACTTGCAACGAGGATTTATTCTGTGAAAATTCTAGACCACGCAAGAATCTCGATCGTCAAAATTATTGGTTGATAAAATGCAACCAATCAAATAGGCTCAAAATCTCACTGGTTTTGTGTGTTCGAGCTCTAAAACATGTTCCAAAATAATATTTCTTCAAACAAGTTTAACAAAATTTTTCAATTTAAATTAGTGAAATGCTATAAAATAGGGTCTTGAAAAGAAACTTATTACTTTAACCAAATAGTGGTAAAATATGCACAAAATAAAACTAACATGCAATCAAATATGCAAATGCAACAATTAACAAGGAAAATAAAGCATTGGTGTTGAAGTAGAAAATAACTAACCCACGGAAGTCGGTATCGACCTCCCCACACTTAAAGATTGCACCTTCCTCGGTGCATGCTGAGATGTGCAAGTGGACGGGAGTTGTGAGCGACAGCTGCTGCTCTTTTTGTTCCTCTCTTGGCCGGTGTCTTTGTAGAGGCTTTCTCTTTACCCTTCTTGGTGGCCATCCTGAAAGGGGGGGGGGGGGAAGGAAAGGGACATGTAATTCAAATAGCTAGAACCGGGAGGAGGAAAGTTTAAGTGATAATCAATTCCAAGGTAAAAGAGAATGTCTGAAATACATGGTCGCAACTACATGCAAATAGGACATCAATTGAAGTCAATGAAGGCATATTAGAGCAGCTAGATGCAAGAGGTTTAAAAGCATGCAGGCAAAGGCATGAGAAGCATAGGTCAAGCATCAATAGCAACAATGAATATCACATGTAACAAAATAACAATCATGTTTATGTGTGAGAAAGTAATCACCCAAACAAATTACCAACACCAATCATAAGAATTCAAAAATAGATAATTAGTAAGAGAGAAGAAGAAGAACAAAGAAGAACGAAGAAGAAAGAAGAAAGAAGAAAGAATTAGGATTGAGAGAGAAAAAGTAGGATTTAGAGGGTGGGAAAGAATGAAAACTGGCGGCGCTGGGATTTATTGGTGCGGCGCAACCGACGCGCACGCGTACTTGATGAGTATTTTGGTGAAAAAATGAATTTCTCCCAAAACACACAAATCCAACCGGCAAGTGCACCGGGTCGCATCAAGTAATAATAACTCACGGGAGTGAGGTCGATCCCACAGGGATTGATGGATCAAGCAACTTTAGTGGGTGATTAGTTTAGTCAAGCTAACATTTATGTGAATTGTGTGAAATTGTAACCAACAGAAAGTAAAGGACAATGAATTTAAAGTTGCAGAATGTAAATTGGCAAGTAACTTAAATAGCAGGAAATGTAAATTGCAAGAATCTTAAATTGCAAGAATTATAAATTGCATGAAATTGTAAAGGGAATTGGGAATTGGATTTGCAGAATTTAAACAAGGAAAAGTAAATTGCAACAATTAGAAGATTGGAATATGACTTGATTGAATCGGATAAAAAAAACAGAAACGTAAATAAACATGAAAAGCATTAAACAGAGAATGAAAAATTGGAATTCAGATCTCAGGACCCAAGAGACTAGATAACCAAGTCTAGATCTCAATGCCTTCCTAGATCCAACAAGAGCAATTGCAAAGAAATTAGAGAAATGTAAAGTGCAGAAGGAGTAGATGAAGAAGCAATTAACCGAAACTGAAATTCAAGAGTGCAGTAAATAAAGCAGAGAGATCTTAGGATGAGATTGAAACAGAATTCCTTCAATTCTCCAACCCAAGACTCAAAAACAAATTAAAGGGAGAGCTCTCTACTACTACTCCTAGTGCTCCCTAGTGGAGCCAGCCTCCTCACCAATATGAAAATGATGCCTTATATAGGCTTTACAAAATGGAAATGAAAATGAAATTAAAAACAAATTACAATTAAATGAAATTCCTATTTTATCTATTTGTGCCTTTGAGTGATGATCATGGGCCCTTGCTCTTGATGGAATTGGGTTGATAGAGGCCTTGGTTGATTGCTCTTGGAGTTTGGAGAGGAACCGAAGTGAACCAAGTGAACCGGGTTGGAGTTTTGCAAAAGTTGGAGTAAAAGTTTGAGCAAAAGTTAGGGGTCTAACTTTTGCTCCAACTTTTCATATCAGCTACCATAATCTGCTGATACCAACGTTGGTGCCAAAGTTAGGGGTCTAACTTTTGCTCCAACGTTGGCCTCCCTTATGCACATTTATGGCGCCAACTTTGTCCTCTTGTCATGTTGCCAATTTTATGCCCAATATAGACTATCATATATGGTTGGAAAGCTCTGAATGTCTACTTTCCATTGCCATTGGAAGCGCATCAATTGGAGCTCTACAGCTTGAGTTATACTCCGTTGAAGGTGCAGAGGTCAGTTGGCCTCACTGCAGGTTGCCACCATGTTCGTTTATGCACATTGCGGGGCAGTTTTCTCCCTCAATTTTAGTGTCCATGATGAGCGGATAATTTGTATGCTTTTTGGCATTGTTTTTAGTATGTTTTTGGTATGATATAGTTAGTTTTTAGTATATTTTTATTAGTTTTTAGTTAAAATTCACTTTTCTGGACTTTACTATGAGTTTGTGTGTTTTTCTGTGATTTCAGGTATTTTCTGGCTGAAATTGAGGGACCTGAGCAAAAATCTGATTCAGAGACTAAAAAGGACTGCAGATGCTGTTGGATTCTGACCTCCCTGCACTCGAAGTGGATTTTCTGGAGCTACAGAAGCCCAATTGGCGCGCTCTCAATGGCGTTGGAAAGTAGACATCCTGGGCTTTCCAGTAATATATGATAGTCCATACTTTGCCCAAGATTTGATGGCCCAAACCGGCGTTCAAAGTTACCCTCAGAAATCCCAGCGTTAAACGCTGGAACTGGCACCCAAATGGGAGTTAAACGCCCAAACTGGCACTAAAGCTGGCGTTTAACTCCAAGAAGAGTCTCTACACGAAAATGCTTCATTGCTCAGCCCAAGCACACACCAAGTGGGCCCGGAAGTGGATTTTTATGTCATTTACTCATCTCTGTACACCCTAGGTTACTAGTTTTCTATATATAGGACCTTTTACTATTGTATTTTTGTCTTTTGATTACGGAGCTTTTGATCATGTTTTTATGATTGAACCCTCTTTGGGAGGCTGGCCATTCGGCCATGCCTAGACCTTGTTCTTATGTATTTTCAACGGTGGAGCTTCTACACACCATAGATTAAGGTGTGGAGCTCTGCTGTACCTCGAGTATTAATGCAATTACTATTGTTCTTCCATTCAATTCCGCTTGTTCTTGTTCTAAGATATCACTTGTTCTTCAACTTGATGAATGTGATGATCCGTGACACTCATCATCATTCTCACCTATGAACATGTGACTGACAACCACCTCTGTTCTACCTTCGATTGGGTGAATATCTCTTGGATTCCTGATTGCACGATGCATGGTTGATCGCCTGACAACCGAGTGCTCGTCTGACAAATGAGCCAACCATTCCGTGAGATCAGAGTCTTCGTGGTATAGGCTAGAACTGATGGCGGCATTCAAGAGAATCCGGAAGGTCTAACCTTGTCTGTGGTATTCTGAGTAGGATTCAATGACTGAATGACTGTGACGTGCTTCAAACTCCTAGCAGGTGGGGCGTTAGTGACAGACGCAAAAGAATCGATGGATTCTATTCCGGCCTGACCGAGAACCGACAGCTGAATTCCGCGTGCTGTGACAGAGCATATGCAATCGTTTTCACTGAGAGGATGGGAGGTAGCCATTGACAACGGTGAAACCCTACACAAGCTTGCCATGGAAAGGAGTAAGAAGGATTGGATGAAGATAGTAGGAAAGCAGAGAGACGGAAGGGAAGGCATCTTCATGCGCTTATCTGAAGTTCCTACCAATGAATTACATAAGTATTTCTATCTCTATCTTTATTGTTATTTTCGTTCATCACCATATCCATATGAGTTTGCCTGACTAAGATTTACAAGATGACCATAGCTTGCTTCATACTAACAATCTCCGTGGGATCGACCCTTACTCGCGTAAGGTTTATTACTTGGACGACCCAGTGCACTTGCTGGTTAGTTGTGCGAAGTTGTGTAATGCCATGGTATTGAACACCAAGTTTTTGGGGTTCATGACCGGGGATTATGAGAGTTGTGAAAAGTATTGTTCACAATTTCGCGGACCAGTCCACCATGCAGTGCCATATATGCTTGGAAAGCTCTTGATTCCTACTTTCCAATGCTTCTTGAATCACCTCATTTGGAGCTCTGTAGCTCAAGTTATTCTTGTTGGAAGTATACCCCTTCAAGCTGTTGTGGTGTGTGGCGCCAACGTTAGCCCAAAAGTTAGGGGGCTAACGTTGGCGCAAACTTTTGCCCCCTTGCCTTACAACTTCATGTGCCAACGTTAGCCCAAAAGTTAGGGGGCTAACGTTGGCGCAAACGTGAGGAGCCCATGGACAAATTTTTCATGCCAACGTTAGCCTCCAAGTTAGGGGGCTAACGTTGGCGCAAACGTTGAGTAGCCCTGGGACAAATTTTTCATGCCAACGTTAGCCTCCAAGTTAGGGGGCTAACGTTGGCGCAAACGTTGAGTAGCCCTGGGGTGGTTTTCCAATTCTCACGTTAGCCTCCAAGTTAGGGGGCTAACTTTGAGGCTAACTTTTCACCCAAAAGTTTGTGCAAAAGTTTGAGGGCTAACTTCAAGTCCAACTTTATGCTTCTTGGTTCAATTTCACTTATTTCATTGTCCTCTCTTTGCTCCTAGCCATTCCTTCTTGCTTCAACCTTTCTCCAAGCTTTCTTCACCTATCATTAATCAACCAAACACATCAAAGCTATGCTCAAAATCATGAGATATTCATTCTTTCATAATGTGTGATAATTATAGCATAAAACCTCATGAAATAGCATGAATTCACACATGGTTGATTAAATCAAAGGAAGCATGAAAATCTACCCAATTGGCTTACTTATGGCTCAAGAAAGTGCATAAAACCTATTGAAAACAAAGGAAAAAGCATAGAAAAACATGACATGGTGACATGTCATCACAACACCAAACTTAAACCTTGCTTGTCCCCAAGCAAGAAAAGAATCATGCAATAAAGATTGACAATCCAAGGCAAGAAGAATAGCAACTCAATGTTCATGGTGAGCTAGTTTTCTAAGCATGCTACAATCACAAAAGAGATAAAAATGATTGATGCTTCCATCTAGCTCAATTTATGAAACCTTTCTCTTATATTTCTTCCTTGAAACAAGCTTTTGATTTTCTTATTTAGCTTCTCCTTTTGGGTGCTTTGCCCCATGAGTTGATAACAAAGCTACGACTTCTAAATGCTTTGTTTTCAAGTATTACCACTTGATACATAAGCACCACAAGCATTTGATTAGAGGACTTCATTAAGCTCATTTTTCTTTTCTTTTCTTAACTCTCTAATCTTTGATGCTCAGAGCCTTGAGCTTTGAGGGAGTGCTTTTGCACTTTGAGCCTAGCCTTGACTTCTAAGTGTTTTGTTTCCAAGCATTTGGCTTGATACATAAACACCACAAGCACTTAACAAATAAATTGCCATTGGTACTCAGAGCCTTCAGCTTTCTCATTCTTTCCCTTTTTCTTTTCTTGCTTTATTTTGCATTTGCTTTCAAGGTTTTCATGATTTTAAAAGATTTCACAAAATGTCCTAGATGAAAACTTCAATTAAATAAAATCCAATGCAATTAAGCAACAATCAAACATACTAGCTTTCCAATACTTTTATGCACATGCTAAAATCTTCTTTAATGCCTTGTTTGTTTATGATCATGATACTTTGTTGCTTTTGAATTCACAAAACTCAAGTTGGTAATCATAATGACATAGCACCATGTTGCAATTTAGAAATCAAACTATGCCTTTTTATACACACATGCATACAGAGAAGGTAAAGACAATCATGCAGTTTATAGTGCTTGAAACAAATGAGAGGAAAAGGAACTTTACAACCTTGTAGTTCATCTTCTCTATTGTTGTCATTTTCCTCCCATTCTCCTCCTTCCCATACCAAACTCAGAATGCTTGCTCATCCTCAAGCAACTATTAGAACCGTGGCTATGGGGCTAAGATGGATCATGAATGTCTTACACAAGGAAAAGTTAGTAGTACATGTGTTCTAAGCAAGCAAAATTAAAGATAATAATCAAGGCACAAGAGACAGAGACATTTTGATTGCATAGATAAGAAGGTGTGCACAATACATTGCATAAAAGATAAGTGGCACACCAAACTTAGTGTGACACTTTCACTTGGAATTAATGCAAGTATCTTGTAAGAATTGGAACCAAATTTTGTTGCATAGCAACACCAAACTTAGAATGCAACCATATGTCAATTTATTTGAATTAAAACAAAGTAAAGAAAGAAAACAAAGCATAGAAGAGAAACGTTACCTACTGTTGGCATGTTGTTCTTTACTTTCTTCCTCTTCTTCCAGTTTGTTAAGAGAAATGAATTCAAAGGAGAAGTTTCAGCTACTGTCCCTTGCCTTGGCTTTTCCTCAGCAAGCTTCCTTTTGCAAATGGCTTGATTGATCTTGCTTACTGGATTAGGGACAGGATTAGTGCTTTTGTTAGTTGCCTTCACTTCTTTGAATCCAAGTCTTGGTTGCTGTGTGATTATTGGAGTGATTTCTTCATTAAGGGCCTCTTGTATTGGTGGTTCCACGAGCCCTTCCTTCATGTGATTTTCTGCTTCACTTGAGTGTGAATTCTCTGGAATGACTTCCTCACTTTCATGCTCCTCCACTCCTTTCTTTGCACCCAACATTTGTTTTAATAGCTCTATCATGGGGGAGGTTTGTTTATCTTCCCAACATTTCTTCATCTCCTCGTCATACCTTTCAATCATGGATTCAAGTGTTGAGGCGTTTTGGTCCAGGGAGGTTTGTGAGAGTTGTGAGTCTTCATGTTCTCTTGTCATCTCAAGTGGCTTCTGTGGACATGCAGCTTCAGGTTCAATTGCCTCCTTCTCCTCATCCTCCATTGAAATTTCACTTGACACAGGGACCTTTTGTTTTTGTTTTTCCATTTTCTCCTTCCATGCATTCGACAATTGGCTTAACTGCACTTCCATATTTTTGAGGGAGTTCTCTTCTTCTTTCTGGTACTTCTCGTTCTCCTCTGCAAATTTTTTGAGCATGGACTCAAGCTTTGAGATTCTTTGGTTATAGGAAGTTTGTGTGAGTGGTAAGTTTTGAAAGGGGCTTTTTGTTGAAGCATGGTCAAGTGATGATATCTTTGGATGAATATCATATGGAGTATTAGAATTCCTTTCGCAGCCACCATTAGAATCATGACTTGTATCATTTTGTGGTGGAGGGAAATATCCCATATGATTTTCTTTCTCATCTTGTGGTTCTGAAGCATAGCTCCATGAATTGGAGTGCCCAGAATTTGAAGTTTCTTGGTGATATTCCCAACCACCATTAGAGATTGGTGATGAGGGGTAATATCCCATAAAATTTGGTTGATCATAAGATGAGTTGAACTCCATTTGAATTTTGTAAGACACAACACCAAGGAGAATTGAAATTCATATCTCAGAGATGAATTTCTTAGTGAGGCAATAACTCAAACACCTTGGTTTCAACTTAGAGCAGAGAACAAAAACAAAGAAAATGCTTAATCTAGACTTCTCACCCACTTAATCATTGTTGATCTAATCAATCCCCGGCAACGGCGCCAAAAACTTGATGAGTATTTTGGTGAAAAAATGAATTTCTCCCAAAACACACAAATCCAACCGGCAAGTGCACCGGGTCGCATCAAGTAATAATAACTCACGGGAGTGAGGTCGATCCCACAGGGATTGATGGATCAAGCAACTTTAGTGGGTGATTAGTTTAGTCAAGCTAACATTTATGTAAATTGTGTGAAATTGTAACCAACAGAAAGTAAAGGACAATGAATTTAAAGTTGCAGAATGTAAATTGGCAAGTAACTTAAAGAGCATGAAATGTAAATTGCAAGAATCTTAAATTGCAAGAATTATAAATTGCATGAAATTGTAAAGGGAATTGGGAATTGGATTTGCAGAATTTAAACAAGGAAAAGTAAATTGTAACAATTAGAAGATTGGAATATGACCTGATTGAATCGGATAAAAAAACAGAAACGTAAATAAACATGAAAAGCATTAAACAGAGAATGAAAAATTGGAATTCAGATCTCAGGACCCAAGAGACTAGATAACCAAGTCTAGATCTCAATGCCTTCCTAGATCCAACAAGAGCAATTGCAAAGAAATTAGAGAAATGTAAAGTGCAGAAGGAGTAGATGAAGAAGCAATTAACCGAAACTGAAATTCAAGAGTGCAGTAAATAAAGCAGAGAGATCTTAGGATGAGATTGAAACAGAATTCCTTCAATTCTCCAACCCAAGACTCAAAAACAAATTAAAGGGAGAGCTCTCTACTACTACTCCTAGTGCTCCCTAGTGGAGCCAGCCTCCTCACCAATATGAAAATGATGCCTTATATAGGCTTTACAAAATGGAAATGAAAATGAAATTAAAAATAAATTACAATTAAATGAAATTCCTATTTTATCTATTTGTGCCTTTGAGTGATGATCATGGGCCCTTGCTCTTGATGGAATTGGGTTGATAGAGGCCTTGGTTGATTGCTCTTGGAGTTTGGAGAGGAACCGAAGTGAACCAAGTGAACCGGGTTGGAGTTTTGCAAAAGTTGGAGTAAAAGTTTGAGCAAAAGTTAGGGGTCTAACTTTTGCTCCAACTTTTCATATCAGCTACCATAATCTGCTGATACCAACGTTGGTGCCAAAGTTAGGGGTCTAACTTTTGCTCCAACGTTGGCCTCCCTTATGCACATTTATGGCGCCAACTTTGTCCTCTTGTCATGTTGCCAATTTTATGCCCAATATAGACTATCATATATGGTTGGAAAGCTCTGAATGTCTACTTTCCATTGCCATTGGAAGCGCATCAATTGGAGCTCTACAGCTTGAGTTATACTCCGTTGAAGGTGCAGAGGTCAGTTGGCCTCACTGCAGGTTGCCACCATGTTCGTTTATGCACATTGCGGGGCAGTTTTCTCCCTCAATTTTAGTGTCCATGATGAGCGGATAATTTGTATGCTTTTTGGCATTGTTTTTAGTATGTTTTTGGTATGATATAGTTAGTTTTTAGTATATTTTTATTCGTTTTTAGTTAAAATTCACTTTTCTGGACTTTACTATGAGTTTGTGTGTTTTTCTGTGATTTCAGGTATTTTCTGGCTGAAATTGAGGGACCTGAGCAAAAATCTGATTCAGAGACTAAAAAGGACTGCAGATGCTGTTGGATTCTGACCTCCCTGCACTCGAAGTGGATTTTCTGGAGCTACAGAAGCCCAATTGGCGCGCTCTCAATGGCGTTGGAAAGTAGACATCCTGGGCTTTCCAGTAATATATGATAGTCCATACTTTGCCCAAGATTTGATGGCCCAAACCGGCGTTCAAAGTTACCCTCAGAAATCCCAGCGTTAAACGCTGGAACTGGCACCCAAATGGGAGTTAAACGCCCAAACTGGCACTAAAGCTGGCGT
Organism: Arachis hypogaea; assembly: GCF_003086295.3. Classification (NCBI taxonomy): domain Eukaryota; kingdom Viridiplantae; phylum Streptophyta; class Magnoliopsida; order Fabales; family Fabaceae; genus Arachis; species Arachis hypogaea. Next base: position 75,802,852 of record NC_092045.1, on the reverse strand, counting down.
TTAACTCCAAGAAGAGTCTCTACACGAAAATGCTTCATTGCTCAGCCCAAGCACACACCAAGTGGGCCCGGAAGTGGATTTTTATGTCATTTACTCATCTCTGTACACCCTAGGTTACTGGTTTTCTATATATAGGACCTTTTACTATTGTATTTTCGTCTTTTGATTACGGAGCTTTTGATCATGTTTTTATGATTGAACCCTCTTTGGGAGGCTGGCCATTCGGCCATGCCTAGACCTTGTTCTTATGTATTTTCAACGGTGGAGCTTCTACACACCATAGATTAAGGTGTGGAGCTCTGCTGTACCTCGAGTATTAATGCAATTACTATTGTTCTTCCATTCAATTCCGCTTGTTCTTGTTCTAAGATATCACTTGTTCTTCAACTTGATGAATGTGATGATCCGTGACACTCATCATCATTCTCACCTATGAACATGTGACTGACAACCACCTCTGTTCTACCTTCGATTGGGTGAATATCTCTTGGATTCCTGATTGCACGATGCATGGTTGATCGCCTGACAACCGAGTGCTCGTCTGACAAATGAGCCAACCATTCCGTGAGATCAGAGTCTTCGTGGTATAGGCTAGAACTGATGGCGGCATTCAAGAGAATCCAGAAGGTCTAACCTTGTCTGTGGTATTCTGAGTAGGATTCAATGACTGAATGACTGTGACGTGCTTCAAACTCCTAGCAGGCGGGGCGTTAGTGACAGACGCAAAAGAATCGATGGATTCTATTCCGGCCTGACCGAGAACCGACAGCTGAATTCCGCGTGCTGTGACAGAGCATATGCAATCGTTTTCACTGAGAGGATGGGAGGTAGCCATTGACAACGGTGAAACCCTACACAAGCTTGCCATGGAAAGGAGTAAGAAGGATTGGATGAAGATAGTAGGAAAGCAGAGAGACGGAAGGGAAGGCATCTTCATGCGCTTATCTGAAGTTCCTACCAATGAATTACATAAGTATCTCTATCTCTATCTTTATTGTTATTTTCGTTCATCACCATATCCATATGAGTTTGCCTGACTAAGATTTACAAGATGACCATAGCTTGCTTCATACTAACAATCTCCGTGGGATTGACCCTTACTCGCGTAAGGTTTATTACTTGGACGACCCAGTGCACTTGCTGGTTAGTTGTGCGAAGTTGTGTAATGCCATGGTATTGAACACCAAGTTTTTGGGGTTCATGACCGGGGATTATGAGAGTTGTGAAAAGTATTGTTCACAATTTCGCGGACCAGTCCACCATGCAGTGCCATATATGCTTGGAAAGCTCTTGATTCCTACTTTCCAATGCTTCTTGAATCACCTCATTTGGAGCTCTGTAGCTCAAGTTATTCTTGTTGGAAGTATACCCCTTCAAGCTGTTGTGGTGTGTGGCGCCAACGTTAGCCCAAAAGTTAGGGGGCTAACGTTGGCGCAAACTTTTGCCCCCTTGCCTTACAACTTCATGTGCCAACGTTAGCCCAAAAGTTAGGGGGCTAACGTTGGCGCAAACGTGAGGAGCCCATGGACAAATTTTTCATGCCAACGTTAGCCTCCAAGTTAGGGGGCTAACGTTGGCGCAAACGTTGAGTAGCCCTGGGACAAATTTTTCATGCCAACGTTAGCCTCCAAGTTAGGGGGCTAACGTTGGCGCAAACGTTGAGTAGCCCTGGGGTGGTTTTCCAATTCTCACGTTAGCCTCCAAGTTAGGGGGCTAACTTTGAGGCTAACTTTTCACCCAAAAGTTTGTGCAAAAGTTTGAGGGCTAACTTCAAGTCCAACTTTATGCTTCTTGGTTCAATTTCACTTATTTCATTGTCCTCTCTTTGCTCCTAGCCATTCCTTCTTGCTTCAACCTTTCTCCAAGCTTTCTTCACCTATCATTAATCAACCAAACACATCAAAGCTATGCTCAAAATCATGAGATATTCATTCTTTCATAATGTGTGATAATTATAGCATAAAACCTCATGAAATAGCATGAATTCACACATGGTTGATTAAATCAAAGGAAGCATGAAAATCTACCCAATTGGCTTACTTATGGCTCAAGAAAGTGCATAAAACCTATTGAAAACAAAGGAAAAAGCATAGAAAAACATGACATGGTGACATGTCATCACAACACCAAACTTAAACCTTGCTTGTCCCCAAGCAAGAAAAGAATCATGCAATAAAGATTGACAATCCAAGGCAAGAAGAATAGCAACTCAATGTTCATGGTGAGCTAGTTTTCTAAGCATGCTACAATCACAAAAGAGATATAAATGATTGATGCTTCCATCTAGCTCAATTTATGAAACCTTTCTCTTATATTTCTTCCTTGAAACAAGCTTTTGATTTTCTTATTTAGCTTCTCCTTTTGGGTGCTTTGCCCCATGAGTTGATAACAAAGCTACGACTTCTAAATGCTTTGTTTTCAAGTATTACCACTTGATACATAAGCACCACAAGCATTTGATTAGAGGACTTCATTAAGCTCATTTTTCTTTTCTTTTCTTAACTCTCTAATCATTGATGCTCAGAGCCTTGAGCTTTGAGGGAGTGCTTTTGCACTTTGAGCCTAGCCTTGACTTCTAAGTGTTTTGTTTCCAAGCATTTGGCTTGATACATAAACACCACAAGCACTTAACAAATAAATTGCCATTGGTACTCAGAGCCTTCAGCTTTCTCATTCTTTCCCTTTTTCTTTTCTTGCTTTATTTTGCATTTGCTTTCAAGGTTTTCATGATTTTAAAAGATTTCACAAAATGTCCTAGATGAAAACTTCAATTAAATAAAATCCAATGCAATTAAGCAACAATCAAACATACTAGCTTTCCAATACTTTTATGCACATGCTAAAATCTTCTTTAATGCCTTGTTTGTTTATGATCATGATACTTTGTTGCTTTTGAATTCACAAAACTCAAGTTGGTAATCATAATGACATAGCACCATGTTGCAATTTAGAAATCAAACTATGCCTTTTTATACACACATGCATACAGAGAAGGTAAAGACAATCATGCAGTTTATAGTGCTTGAAACAAATGAGAGGAAAAGGAACTTTACAACCTTGTAGTTCATCTTCTCTATTGTTGTCATTTTCCTCCCATTCTCCTCCTTCCCATACCAAACTCAGAATGCTTGCTCATCCTCAAGCAACTATTAGAACCGTGGCTATGGGGCTAAGATGGATCATGAATGTCTTACACAAGGAAAAGTTAGTAGTACATGTGTTCTAAGCAAGCAAAATTAAAGATAATAATCAAGGCACAAGAGACAGAGACATTTTGATTGCATAGATAAGAAGGTGTGCACAATACATTGCATAAAAGATAAGTGGCACACCAAACTTAGTGTGACACTTTCACTTGGAATTAATGCAAGTATCTTGTAAGAATTGGAACCAAATTTTGTTGCATAGCAACACCAAACTTAGAATGCAACCATATGTCAATTTATTTGAATTAAAACAAAGTAAAGAAAGAAAACAAAGCATAGAAGAGAAACGTTACCTACTGTTGGCATGTTGTTCTTTACTTTCTTCCTCTTCTTCCAGTTTGTTAAGAGAAATGACTTCAAAGGAGAAGTTTCAGCTACTGTCCCTTGCCTTGGCTTTTCCTCAGCAAGCTTCCTTTTGCAAATGGCTTGATTGATCTTGCTTACTGGATTAGGGACAGGATTAGTGCTTTTGTTAGTTGCCTTCACTTCTTTGAATCCAAGTCTTGGTTGCTGTGTGATTATTGGAGTGATTTCTTCATTAAGGGCCTCTTGTATTGGTGGTTTCACGAGCCCTTCCTTCATGTGATTTTCTGCTTCACTTGAGTGTGAATTCTCTGGAATGACTTCCTCACTTTCATGCTCCTCCACTCCTTTCTTTGCACCCAACATTTGTTTTAATAGCTCTATCATGGGGGAGGTTTGTTTATCTTCCCAACATTTCTTCATCTCATCGTCATACCTTTCAATCATGGATTCAAGTGTTGAGGCGTTTTGGTCCAGGGAGGTTTGTGAGAGTTGTGAGTCTTCATGTTCTCTTGTCATCTCAAGTGGCTTCTGTGGACATGCAGCTTCAGGTTCAATTGCCTCCTTCTCCTCATCCTCCATTGAAATTTCACTTGACACATGGACCTTTTGTTTTTGTTTTTCCATTTTCTCCTTCCATGCATTCGACAATTGGCTTAACTGCACTTCCATATTTTTGAGGGAGTTCTCTTCTTCTTTCTGGTACTTCTCGTTCTCCTCTGCAAATCTTTTGAGCATGGACTCAAGCTTTGAGATTCTTTGGTTATAGGAAGTTTGTGTGAGTGGTAAGTTTTGAAAGGGGCTTTTTGTTGAAGCATGGTCAAGTGATGATATCTTTGGATGAATATCATATGGAGTATTAGAATTCCTTTCACAGCCACCATTAGAATCATGACTTGTATCATTTTGTGGTGGAGGGAAATATCCCATATCATTTTCTTTCTCATCTTGTGGTTCTGAAGCATAGCTCCATGAATTGGAGTGCCCAGAATTTGAAGTTTCTTGGTGATATTCCCAACCACCATTAGAGATTGGTGATGAGGGGTAATATCCCATAAAATTTGGTTGATCATAAGATGAGTTGAACTCCATTTGAATTTTGTAAGACACAACACCAAGGAGAATTGAAATTCATATCTCAGAGATGAATTTCTTAGTGAGGCAATAACTCAAACACCTTGGTTTCAACTTAGAGCAGAGAACAAAAACAAAGAAAATGCTTAATCTAGACTTCTCACCCACTTAATCATTGTTGATCTAATCAATCCCCGGCAACGGCGCCAAAAACTTGATGAGTATTTTGGTGAAAAAATGAATTTCTCCCAAAACACACAAATCCAACCGGCAAGTGCACCGGGTCGCATCAAGTAATCATAACTCACGGGAGTGAGGTCGATCCCACAGGGATTGATGGATCAAGCAACTTTAGTGGGTGATTAGTTTAGTCAAGCTAACATTTATGTAAATTGTGTGAAATTGTAACCAACAGAAAGTAAAGGACAATGAATTTAATGTTGCAGAATGTAAATTGGCAAGTAACTTAAAGAGCAGGAAATGTAAATTGCAAGAATCTTAAATTGCAAGAATTATAAATTGCATTAAATTGTAAAGGGAATTGGGAATTGGATTTGCAGAATTTAAACAAGGAAAAGTAAATTGCAACAATTAGAAGATTGGAATATGACTTGATTGAATCGGATAAAAAAACAGAAACGTAAATAAACATGAAAAGCATTAAACAGAGAATGAAAAATTGGAATTCAGATCTCAGGACCCAAGAGACTAGATAACCAAGTCTAGATCTCAATGCCTTCCTAGATCCAACAAGAGCAATTTCAAAGAAATTAGAGAAATGTAAAGTGCAGAAGGAGTAGATGAAGAAGCAATTAACCGAAACTGAAATTCAAGAGTGCAGTAAATAAAGCAGAGAGATCTTAGGATGAGATTGAAACAGAATTCCTTCAATTCTCCAACCCAAGACTCAAAAACAAATTAAAGGGAGAGCTCTCTACTACTACTCCTAGTGCTCCCTAGTGGAGCCAGCCTCCTCACCAATATGAAAATGATGCCTTATATAGGCTTTACAAAATGGAAATGAAAATGAAATTAAAAACAAATTACAATTAAATGAAATTCCTATTTTATCTATTTGTGCCTTTGAGTGATGATCATGGGCCCTTGCTCTTGATGGAATTGGGTTGATAGAGGCCTTGGTTGATTGCTCTTGGAGTTTGGAGAGGAACCGAAGTGAACCAAGTGAACCGGGTTGAAGTTTTGCAAAAGTTGGAGTAAAAGTTTGAGCAAAGGTTAGGGGTCTAACTTTTGCTCCAACTTTTCATATCAGCTACCATAATCTGCTGATACCAACGTTGGTGCCAAAGTTAGGGGTCTAACTTTTGCTCCAACGTTGGCCTCCCTTATGCACATTTATGGCGCCAACTTTGTCCTCTTGTCATGTTGCCAATTTTATGCCCAATATAGACTATCATATATGGTTGGAAAGCTCTGAATGTCTACTTTCCATTGCCATTGGAAGCGCATCAATTGGAGCTCTACAGCTTGAGTTATACTCCGTTGAAGGTGCAGAGGTCAGTTGGCCTCACTGCAGGTTGCCACCATGTTCGTTTATGCACATTGCGGGGCAGTTTTCTCCCTCAATTTTAGTGTCCATGATGAGCGGATAATTTGTATGCTTTTTGGCATTGTTTTTAGTATGTTTTTGGTATGATATAGTTAGTTTTTAGTATATTTTTATTAGTTTTTAGTTAAAATTCACTTTTCTGGACTTTACTATGAGTTTGTGTGTTTTTTTGTGATTTCAGGTATTTTCTGGCTGAAATTGAGGGACCTGAGCAAAAATCTGATTCAGAGACTAAAAAGGACTGCAGATGCTGTTGGATTCTGACCTCCCTGCACTCGAAGTGGATTTTCTGGAGCTACAGAAGCCCAATTGGCGCGCTCTCAACGGCGTTGGAAAGTAGACATCCTGGGCTTTCCAGTAATATATGATAGTCCATACTTTGCCCAAGATTTGATGGCCCAAACCGGCGTTCAAAGTTACCCTCAGAAATCCCAGCGTTAAACGCTGGAACTGGCACCCAAATGGGAGTTAAACGCCCAAACTGGCACTAAAGCTGGCGTTTAACTCCAAGAAGAGTCTCTACACGAAAATGCTTCATTGCTCAGCCCAAGCACACACCAAGTGGGCCCGGAAGTGGATTTTTATGTCATTTACTCATCTCTGTACACCCTAGGTTACTAGTTTTCTATATATAGGACCTTTTACTATTGTATTTTCGTCTTTTGATTACGGAGCTTTTGATCATGTTTTTATGATTGAACCCTCTTTGGGAGGCTGGCCATTCGGCCATGCCTAGACCTTGTTCTTATGTATTTTCAACGGTGGAGCTTCTACACACCATAGATTAAGGTGTGGAGCTCTGCTGTACCTCGAGTATTAATGCAATTACTATTGTTCTTCCATTCAATTCCGCTTGTTCTTGTTCTAAGATATCACTTGTTCTTCAACTTGATGAATGTGATGATCCGTGACACTCATCATCATTCTCACCTATGAACATGTGACTGACAACCACCTCTGTTCTACCTTCGATTGGGTGAATATCTCTTGGATTCCTGATTGCACGATGCATGGTTGATCGCCTGACAACCGAGTGCTCATCTGACAAATGAGCCAACCATTCCGTGAGATCAGAGTCTTCGTGGTATAGGCTAGAACTGATGGCGGCATTCAAGAGAATCCAGAAGGTCTAACCTTGTCTGTGGTATTCTGAGTAGGATTCAATGACTGAATGACTGTGACGTGCTTCAAACTCCTAGCAGGTGGGGCGTTAGTGACAGACGCAAAAGAATCGATGGATTCTATTCCGGCCTGACCGAGAACCGACAGCTGAATTCCGCGTGCTGTGACAGAGCATATGCAATCGTTTTCACTGAGAGGATGGGAGGTAGCCATTGACAACGGTGAAACCCTACACAAGCTTGCCATGGAAAGGAGTAAGAAGGATTGGATGAAGATAGTAGGAAAGCAGAGAGACGGAAGGGAAGGCATCTTCATGCGCTTATCTGAAGTTCCTACCAATGAATTACATAAGTATCTCTATCTCTATCTTTATTGTTATTTTCGTTCATCACCATATCCATATGAGTTTGCCTGACTAAGATTTACAAGATGACCATAGCTTGCTTCATACTAACAATCTCCGTGGGATCGACCCTTACTCGCGTTAGGTTTATTACTTGGACGACCCAGTGCACTTGCTGGTTAGTTGTGCGAAGTTGTGTAATGCCATGGTATTGAACACCAAGTTTTTGGGGTTCATGACCGGGGATTATGAGAGTTGTGAAAAGTATTGTTCACAATTTCGCGGACCAGTCCACCATGCAGTGCCATATATGCTTGGAAAGCTCTTGATTCCTACTTTCCAATGCTTCCTGAATCACCTCATTTGGAGCTCTGTAGCTCAAGTTATTCTTGTTGGAAGTATACCCCTTCAAGCTGTTGTGGTGTGTGGCGCCAACGTTAGCCCAAAAGTTAGGGGGCTAACGTTGGCGCAAACTTTTGCCCCCTTGCCTTACAACTTCATGTGCCAACGTTAGCCCAAAAGTTAGGGGGCTAACGTTGGCGCAAACGTGAGGAGCCCATGGACAAATTTTTCATGCCAACGTTAGCCTCCAAGTTAGGGGGCTAACGTTGGCGCAAACGTTGAGTAGCCCTGGGACAAATTTTTCATGCCAACGTTAGCCTCCAAGTTAGGGGGCTAACGTTGGCGCAAACGTTGAGTAGCCCTGGGGTGGTTTTCCAATTCTCACGTTAGCCTCCAAGTTAGGGGGCTAACTTTGAGGCTAACTTTTCACCCAAAAGTTTGTGCAAAAGTTTGAGGGCTAACTTCAAGTCCAACTTTATGCTTCTTGGTTCAATTTCACTTATTTCATTGTCCTCTCTTTGCTCCTAGCCATTCCTTCTTGCTTCAACCTTTCTCCAAGCTTTCTTCACCTATCATTAATCAACCAAACACATCAAAGCTATGCTCAAAATCATGAGATATTCATTCTTTCATAATGTGTGATAATTATAGCATAAAACCTCATGAAATAGCATGAATTCACACATGGTTGATTAAATCAAAGGAAGCATGAAAATCTACCCAATTGGCTTACTTATGGCTCAAGAAAGTGCATAAAACCTATTGAAAACAAAGGAAAAAGCATAGAAAAACATGACATGGTGACATGTCATCACAACACCAAACTTAAACCTTGCTTGTCCCCAAGCAAGAAAAGAATCATGCAATAAAGATTGACAATCCAAGGCAAGAAGAATAGCAACTTAATGTTCATGGTGAGCTAGTTTTCTAAGCATGCTACAATCACAAAAGAGATATAAATGATTGATGCTTCCATCTAGCTCAATTTATGAAACCTTTCTCTTATATTTCTTCCTTGAAACAAGCTTTTGATTTTCTTATTTAGCTTCTCCTTTTGGGTGCTTTGCCCCATGAGTTGATAACAAAGCTACGACTTCTAAATGCTTTGTTTTCAAGTATTACCACTTGATACATAAGCACCACAAGCATTTGATTAGAGGACTTCATTAAGCTCATTTTTCTTTTCTTTTCTTAACTCTCTAATCATTGATGCTCAGAGCCTTGAGCTTTGAGGGAGTGCTTTTGCACTTTGAGCCTAGCCTTGACTTCTAAGTGTTTTGTTTCCAAGCATTTGGCTTGATACATAAACACCACAAGCACTTAACAAATAAATTGCCATTGGTACTCAGAGCCTTCAGCTTTCTCATTCTTTCCCTTTTTCTTTTCTTGCTTTATTTTGCATTTGCTTTCAAGGTTTTCATGATTTTAAAAGATTTCACAAAATGTCCTAGATGAAAACTTCAATTAAATAAAATCCAATGCAATTAAGCAACAATCAAACATACTAGCTTTCCAATACTTTTATGCACATGCTAAAATCTTCTTTAATGCCTTGTTTGTTTATGATCATGATACTTTGTTGCTTTTGAATTCACAAAACTCAAGTTGGTAATCATAATGACATAGCACCATGTTGCAATTTAGAAATCAAACTATGCCTTTTTATACACACATGCATACAGAGAAGGTAAAGACAATCATGCAGTTTATAGTGCTTGAAACAAATGAGAGGAAAAGGAACTTTACAACCTTGTAGTTCATCTTCTCTATTGTTGTCATTTTCCTCCCATTCTCCTCCTTCCCATACCAAACTCAGAATGCTTGCTCATCCTCAAGCAACTATTAGAACCGTGGCTATGGGGCTAAGATGGATCATGAATGTCTTACACAAGGAAAGGTTAGTAGTACATGTGTTCTAAGCAAGCAAAATTAAAGATAATAATCAAGGCACAAGAGACAGAGACATTTTGATTGCATAGATAAGAAGGTGTGCACAATACATTGCATAAAAGATAAGTGGCACACCAAACTTAGTGTGACACGTTCACTTGGAATTAATGCAAGTATCTTGTAAGAATTGGAACCAAATTTTGTTGCATAGCAACACCAAACTTAGAATGCAACCATATGTCAATTTATTTGAATTAAAACAAAGTAAAGAAAGAAAACAAAGCATAGAAGAGAAACGTTACCTACTGTTGGCATGTTGTTCTTTACTTTCTTCCTCTTCTTCCAGTTTGTTAAGAGAAATGACTTCAAAGGAGAAGTTTCAGCTACTGTCCCTTGCCTTGGCTTTTCCTCAGCAAGCTTCCTTTTGCAAATGGCTTGATTGATCTTGCTTACTGGATTAGGGACAGGATTAGTGCTTTTGTTAGTTGCCTTCACTTCTTTGAATCCAAGTCTTGGTTGCTGTGTGATTATTGGAGTGATTTCTTCATTAAGGGCCTCTTGTATTGGTGGTTTCACGAGCCCTTCCTTCATGTGATTTTCTGCTTCACTTGAGTGTGAATTCTCTGGAATGACTTCCTCACTTTCATGCTCCTCCACTCCTTTCTTTGCACCCAACATTTGTTTTAATAGCTCTATCATGGGGGAGGTTTGTTTATCTTCCCAACATTTCTTCATCTCATCGTCATACCTTTCAATCATGGATTCAAGTGTTGAGGCGTTTTGGTCCAGGGAGGTTTGTGAGAGTTGTGAGTCTTCATGTTCTCTTGTCATCTCAAGTGGCTTCTGTGGACATGCAGCTTCAGGTTCAATTGCCTCCTTCTCCTCATCCTCCATTGAAATTTCACTTGACACAGGGACCTTTTGTTTTTGTTTTTCCATTTTCTCCTTCCATGCATTCGACAATTGGCTTAACTGCACTTCCATATTTTTGAGGGAGTTCTCTTCTTCTTTCTGGTACTTCTCGTTCTCCTCTGCAAATCTTTTGAGCATGGACTCAAGCTTTGAGATTCTTTGGTTATAGGAAGTTTGTGTGAGTGGTAAGTTTTGAAAGGGGCTTTTTGTTGAAGCATGGTCAAGTGATGATATCTTTGGATGAATATCATATGGAGTATTAGAATTCCTTTCACAGCCACCATTAGAATCATGACTTGTATCATTTTGTGGTGGAGGGAAATATCCCATATGATTTTCTTTCTCATCTTGTGGTTCTGAAGCATAGCTCCATGAATTGGAGTGCCCAGAATTTGAAGTTTCTTGGTGATATTCCCAACCACCATTAGAGATTGGTGATGAGGGGTAATATCCCATAAAATTTGGTTGATCATAAGATGAGTTGAACTCCATTTGAATTTTGTAAGACACAACACCAAGGAGAATTGAAATTCATATCTCAGAGATGAATTTCTTAGTGAGGCAATAACTCAAACACCTTGGTTTCAACTTAGAGCAGAGAACAAAAACAAAGAAAATGCTTAATCTAGACTTCTCACCACTTAATCATTGTTGATCTAATCAATCCCCGGCAACGGCGCCAAAAACTTGATGAGTATTTTGGTGAAAAAATGAATTTCTCCCAAAACACACAAATCCAACCGGCAAGTGCACCGGGTCGCATCAAGTAATAATAACTCACGGGAGTGAGGTCGATCCCACAGGGATTGATGGATCAAGCAACTTTAGTGGGTGATTAGTTTAGTCAAGCTAACATTTATGTAAATTGTGTGAAATTGTAACCAACAGAAAGTAAAGGACAATGAATTTAAAGTTGCAGAATGTAAATTGGCAAGTAACTTAAAGAGCAGGAAATGTAAATTGCAAGAATCTTAAATTGCAAGAATTATAAATTGCATGAAATTGTAAAGGGAATTGGGAATTGGATTTGCAGAATTTAAACAAGGAAAAGTAAATTGCAACAATTAGAAGATTGGAATATGACTTGATTGAATCGGATAAAAAAACAGAAACGTAAATAAACATGAAAAGCATTAAACAGAGAATGAAAAATTGGAATTCAGATCTCAGGACCCAAGAGACTAGATAACCAAGTCTAGATCTCAATGCCTTCCTAGATCCAACAAGAGCAATTGCAAAGAAATTAGAGAAATATAAAGTGCAGAAGGAGTAGATGAAGAAGCAATTAACCGAAACTGAAATTCAAGAGTGCAGTAAATAAAGCAGAGAGATCTTAGGATGAGATTGAAACAGAATTCCTTCAATTCTCCAACCCAAGACTCAAAAACAAATTAAAGGGAGAGCTCTCTACTACTACTCCTAGTGCTCCCTAGTGGAGCCAGCCTCCTCACCAATATGAAAATGATGCCTTATATAGGCTTTACAAAATGGAAATGAAAATGAAATTAAAAACAAATTACAATTAAATGAAATTCCTATTTTATCTATTTGTGCCTTTGAGTGATGATCATGGGCCCTTGCTCTTGATGGAATTGGGTTGATAGAGGCCTTGGTTGATTGCTCTTGGAGTTTGGAGAGGAACCGAAGTGAACCAAGTGAACCGGGTTGGAGTTTTGCAAAAGTTGGAGTAAAGGTTTGAGCAAAAGTTAGGGGTCTAACTTTTGCTCCAACTTTTCATATCAGCTACCATAATCTGCTGATACCAACGTTGGTGCCAAAGTTAGGGGTCTAACGTTTGCTCCAACGTTGGCCTCCCTTATGCACATTTATGGCGCCAACTTTGTCCTCTTGTCATGTTGCCAATTTTATGCCCAATATAGACTATCATATATGGTTGGAAAGCTCTGAATGTCTACTTTCCATTGCCATTAGAAGCGCATCAATTGGAGCTCTACAGCTTGAGTTATACTCCGTTGAAGGTGCAGAGGTCAGTTGGCCTCACTGCAGGTTGCCACCATGTTCGTTTATGCACATTGCGGGGCAGTTTTCTCCCTCAATTTTAGTGTCCACCATGCAGTGCCATATATGCTTGGAAAGATCTTGATTCCTACTTTCCAATGCTTCTTGAATCACCTCATTTGGAGCTCTGTAGCTCAAGTTATTCTTGTTGGAAGTATACCCCTTCAAGCTGTTGTGGTGTGTGGTGCCAACGTTAGCCCAAAAGTTAGGGGGCTAACGTTGGCGCAAACTTTTGCCCCCTTGCCTTACAACTTCATGTGCCAACGTTAGCCCAAAAGTTAGGGGGCTAACGTTGGCGCAAACGTGAGGAGCCCATGGACAAATGTTTCATGCCAACGTTAGCCTCCAAGTTAGGGTGCTAACGTTGGCGCAAACGTTGAGTAGCCCTGGGACAAATTTTTCATGCCAACGTTAGCCTCCAAGTTAGGGGGCTAACGTTGGCGCAAACGTTGAGTAGCCCTGGGGTGGTTTTCCAATTCTCACGTTAGCCTCCAAGTTAGGGGTCTAACTTTGAGGCTACCTTTTCACCCAAAAGTTTGTGCAAAAGTTTGAGGGCTAACTTCAAGTCCAACTTTATGCTTCTTGGTTCAATTTCACTTATTTCATTGTCCTCTCTTTGCTCCTAGCCATTCCTTCTTGCTTCAACCTTTCTCCAAGCTTTCTTCACCTATCATTAATCAACCAAACACATCAAAGCTATGCTCAAAATCATGAGATATTCATTCTTTCATAATGTGTGATAATTATAGCATAAAACCTCATGAAATAGCATGAATTCACACATGGTTGATTAAATCAAAGGAAGCATGAAAATCTACCCAATTGGCTTACTTATGGCTCAAGAAAGTGCATAAAACCTATTGAAAACAAAGGAAAAAGCATAGAAAAACATGACATGGTGACATGTCATCAGTACTGCGTGCATTTGCGTGGGTTGCGGGAAAGGAGAGGGATGCGGAGGTGTCTAGCACGCGGACGCGTGGGTCAAGTTGTGCCATTGGCGCGAGTCCAGCCTCGTGCTCGCACAACTCTCTGGTCAGTCTGGGCTTACGCTGATTTTCTCATGCATGCGGACGCGTGGGTCGCCAAAAGTGGACACGACGCATACGCGTACAGTACGTGTGCGCGTGGGTGGGATTGTGCCTAAGGCACGTTTCTTGCCCAGCTCCCGCACAACTCTCTGTTCAATCTAACTCATGTCGCATCTACAAAGGACGCGGACGCGCACTAGGCGCTTGCATGTCGATCCCCTTTTTTTTAATGCAGAATGCTTGTGAAGATGCAGAATGAATGAACACTAATAAAAATAAAACAAAAGAAAACTAAGAATGAAAAGGGACTTTCATACCATGGTGGGTTGTCTCCCACCTAGCACCTTTAGTTATTGTCCTTAAGTTGGACATTTGGTGAGCTCCTTGTCATGGTGGCTTGTGCTTGAACTAATCCAGGAATCCCCACCAATGTTTGTACTTCTAGTAGCCTCTGGGGTCCCAAACTAGGCGCATACAACCTTCAAGCAAGTAAAAGTAAGTGACAAGGCCCCAAGAGTGTTGATCGCTAGAATGAATTCCGGGGTCCTAAACCTTGCTTTTACACCCGTCTTCTTATTGATCATCATAGTTCCAACCGGGTGGCAAGCAATCTGAATTCTCACTGAAGCGTCCAAATAACTTCCTAGACCCATTCAATCGAGCTCTACACCAACCTTTGCATTTAGACTTTGAACTTATAACCATAACAAACCTAGGATGGTGTTGCCAACCACTAACCATCTTCCTCTTACTCTTAATGCCATAAAGAGCTCTAAGTTGACCATCCGTCTCTAGTAGCCCGTATTCAAGTGGGAAAGTAAAGGTCAAGGATAAGAATTTTACCCACTTGAACGTTGTGTTGGACGGTAATGGCCTTGGAAGAGGTGTTTCTGATGATCTTGCAAACTCCACTCCCTTGTGTGCTTCTTTGACAACTTCCACCTCCTTGCATGCCTCTTCAATTTCAACCTCTTCCTCTTAGTAGCTTTCTTCCAATTTAATCTCCTCTTTATTGCCTACCAAGGGCATAGGAAGTTGTGCTTCTTCTTTTTTAATCTCCATGTCAAGTCCAATCGGAGAGGATTCAATTGTAGATAAGGATTCATTAATGATTGAGTCCATCTCTTGATCAACCTCTTCAAAGTCTTCAACCAAGCTATACCTTGGAGGTTGTATACCCTCCTCAACATCAATTTCAAACGTCTTTGAAGGGGGCTCTATAACTTGACTTTCCCATGGAGGTTCAGCATCTCCTAAGTCTTCAACCACTTCTTCCTCTTTAATAATTACATCTTCCTCTAGTTGTTTTAGCATAAAATCGTACTCATCCTTGATGATTTCCTTTCTATGACAACTTCCTTCAACTACTCCTTCATCTTTAAGGATCTCTCCTACCTCCACATTTTGGGCCTCCTCTTGCTCCTCTGGAAATAAGGCCGCGTGTAACCGATCCATTGTGTCCCTAAGACGATCCCTTTTCTCTTGTTCCATGTCAATAGCATCATTGGGATCATGTTGCTCTTGGATTGATGGATGCGGGTGCTCTTCCATGGAGGATAGTAATGGGATGGAGAGATCATTATGTGAAGGAAGTGCACTAGAGCTTGAGGGTTGAGGATTCGAGGTAGAGGATTGGTCCATGCGGGATATAAGATTTTGGAGTTTGGAGGTGAGACCAATGAGAGAGGTAAGTGTGTTCTCCATGGAGGTTTGGGGTGGATAGGAGGGTTCATTATTTTGGAGAAAGGGTGCATGGTAGGAAAGTGGTTCTTCTTGGTAAGGGCATAGAGATGATGAATATTGAGGTGGTGGCTCATGAGAGTAATTATGTTGGAATGGGGGTGGTTCTATGTATGGTTCATTTGTGAGTATGGTGGTTCATAGTTATGTTGAAGAGGGAGTTCATAGGCATATGATGGGTCTTGTTGGTGACTACAATGGGGTCCACTATATCTATCATCTTGGTACGCACCTTGGAATGGCTCTTGACCATAGTAATTTGGTGGAGGTTGGTTGTCACGAAAGGGTCCACCATAACTATAGTCTTGGTTTGCATCATAGAATGGTTGTTGGTGATAGAGCATTGGAGGGGTTCTTGCCAAGAGGGTTGATCAAATCCTGGTGGCTTCTCCCATCTTTAATTCTCCCAACCTTGATGCCTGTTTACAATAACCGAGTGGTGAGAATTCATAGTAGCTAATAAAAATTAAAAACAAAACAAATAAATAAGCAGAAACAAATATTTACAATAACCAATAATAAGGCACACGTTTGCAATTCCTTGGCAACGGCACCATTTTGACGATCGGATTTTTGCTAGTAAAGAATTCACAAAAATAATCATGTTGCTAGTATAGTTTCTAAACCAACAAAGAATCCTTTCATACAAAAACTTGGTTGTCACAAGTAACAAAACCCAATAAAAGTAATAACTGAAGTATTTAAACCTCGGGTCATCTCTCAAGGAATTGCAGGGAGGTGTGCTTATAATTGGTTATGGAAAAGTATATTTTTTGGGGTTTTGGATAAGAGACAAGAAAAGTAAATTGCAAGGAAAATAAAATAACAACTGTAAAAGCTCTTGGCAAGGTATAAAAATTGGAAATTCTATCCTAGTTATCCTTATCAATTGTGATGAGAATTGTTCATTGCTCCCACTTAGTTAACCCTCAACGAATGAAGGAAAGTCAAATGGACTAATTAATTTGATTCCTCAAGTCCTAGTCAACTCCTAAGGAAAGACTAGATTTAGTGGAATCCAAATCAATCAGCAACTTTCAATTATCAATCAATAAAGGAGTTTGATAACTCAAGTGTTACCAATTACTCAACCAAGCCAAGAACATAGAATCCTACTCTAACAACCTTCTAAGCATTTTGTCCAGTACTTGGAGGGCATAACATAAAAACATAGAAAAGCAATGAGAGATAATAAAATCCAAACAATCAATTGCATTAATATGAAAATTAAATCTAACATCAAAAGTTTACAAACCAAAATAATAACAATGAGTAATCAATAAGAGTAGAAGAGGAATCTTAAATCCTAAAACCTAGAGAGAAGAGAGAGCCTCTCTCTCTAAAACCTACATCTAAAACCTAAAATTGTGTGTATGAAAGTTGTATGATTGAATGAATGGATTCCGTCACTCTGTAGCCTGTAATCTATGTTTCTTGGGCCGAAAATTGGGTCAAAAACAGCTCAGAAATCACTGGGGGCGATTTCGGATACGTACAGGTTGCGGCTCATGCGCGCATACGTGCCACGTGCGCGTGCGCGCCGATGGAAAATTCGCAGATGCGTGTGTCCGCGAGCTTTGCGCGTGCGCGTCCCTGATCTCCAGGTCAACTTTCCGATGAGTGTCATTCTAGAGAGCTACCAGCCAGTTGATGAGGACAATGATAACTTTCTGGTTGACCATCCAGATGGGGATGAGGATGCGGATGAGGATGAGGATGAGGACGACGATGAGGATGAGGAGGATGGTGAGGATGATGATGATAGTGGTGATGGTCCGGATGATGGTTCAGTGCCTACTGCAGGTAAAACAATTTGTTGGTTAGACTGGTTTGATTTGATTTGATTAGTTTGTTATGAAATTACTTGTGTTGATAAGATTTGATTACGGTATTTGATTGTTGAGTTAGTTGGTCATTGATTATTTGACTTGATTACTGATTATTTGAGTTGATTATTGAATTAGTTGTTTATTGAATTAGTTGGTTATTGATTATTTGAGTTGATTAGTTGATTTGATTAGTTGGTTATCGAATGTTTTCATAGGTACAATCACTAGCAAAAAAGAAAAAGGATACAACCTTAGAGCTGACCCCCTTCGTCGGAGCACTAGTCGGTATACCCCATCCGCTATTAAAAAGGTTGCAAAGAAATGCAAGAAATTAGTCAAAGATGTAAAATGGGCAATGAGAAAATGATGTTGGACTTATTTATGTAGCATGTGTTGGACTTATTTATGTATCACATGTTGGACTTATGCATTTAGTGGACGTGTTTATGTAGAATGTGTTGGACTTATTTATATATAATGTTTTTGACTTATTTATGTATCATGTGTTAGACTTATGCATTTAGTAGAGTTATTTATGTGAACAACTATGCTACTTTACTTTTCATCAGCACTCACATTAAATTTACATTACATGAGAATCCCAAAGTCATACAATAACATCACATACGAAAGTCATACAATATATAAAATATTCAAAGTCATACACTAAATCGAGTGACCAGTGGCTGGAGCTCTATCGGGTGGTTGCACCCGGATTACTTGCACCACCACGTTGATGATATCTACTATGGCTGTGGCCCTCGGTCCCGCATTGCTTACATTGCCTAGGACCACGCAACATTCGAGTGTCCATCTCATTCAAGAAATGGGTCATCCTTGGCCGACCTTTCGATACCCGTCTAAGGAATCGATTACCTACGAATTGAGGTCCATGATAAACAGGCCATGTTGTTGGATTCTCGAGTGGCCTAAACCTAGCCCTGTATACTCGTTGAACCTGGTCCATCTTGTAGACATCATGTACATACACTTTCCAATCCAGCTGTTGGTTTGCACAACAAGCAAACACATGTCAACAGGGAAGTCGGTCAACTTGAAATTCACCACAGTCACACCGTTGTTGACGGAGGTCCACTGCATATTCTACACCACTAGGACACTCACGTACTTCGAATACCTCATTCTGTCGGTCAAAGCAACTAACTTGGATGTTACCCGCTGCCCACTGATTTGCATGCAGTTTGGAGGTTACAAGCTCAGAGAACACATGCCTTGCATTAATTCGAGCCTCAGCCTCAGCTCTTTTCCAGGTGAACAATTCATTAAGCCTGTTGATGAGCGGATAATTTATACGCTTTTTGGCATTGTTTTTATATAGTTTTTAGTAAGTTTAAGCTACTTTTAGGGATGTTTTCATTAATTTTTATGTTAAATTCACATTTCTGGACTTTACTATGAGTTTGTGTGTTTTTCTGTGATTTCAGGCAAATTCTGACTGAAATTGAGGGATTTGAGCAAAACTCTGAAGAAAGCTGACAAAAGGACTGCTGATGCTGTTGGAATCTGACCTCCCTGCACTCGAAATGGATTTTCTGGAGCTACAGAACTCCAATTGGCGCGCTCTCAACGGCGTTGGAAAGTAGACATCCAGGGCTTTCCAGCAATATATAATAGTCCATACTTAATTCGAAGATTGACGACGTAACTTGACGTTGAACGCCAAGTACACGCTGCTGTCTGGAGTTAAACGCCAGAAAAACGTCATGATCCGGAGTTGAACGCCCAAAACACGTCATAACTCGGAGTTCAACTCCAAGAAATGCCTCAACTCGTGGATTAATCAAGCTCAGCCCAAGCATACACCAAGTGGGCCCCGGAAGTGGATTTATGCATCAATTACTTACTCATGTAAACCCTAGTAGCTAATCTAGTATAAATAGAACATTTATCTAATGTATTAGATGTCTTTTGACCACGTTTCATCTTTGGTCTCGGTTTTGTTTTATTCTTCATCCTAAGAGATCATTGATCACGTTAGGGGGGCTGGCCATTCGGCCATGCCTGAACCTCTTTTACTTATGTATTTTCAACGGTGGAGTTTCTGCACACCATAGATTAAGGGTGTGGAGCTCTGCTGTACCTCAAGTATTAATGAAGTTCTATTTTCTTTTATTCAAATCTCTCTTATTCTTATTCCAAGATATTCATTCGTACCCAAGAACATGATGAATGTGATGATAAGTAACCCTCATTATCATTCTCACTTATGAACGCGCGTGATTGACAACCACTTCCGTTCTACATGCAACAGAGCTTGAATGCGTATCTCTTAGATTCCCCAACAGAATCTTCGTGGTATAAGCTAGATAGATGGCGGCATTTATGAGGATCCGGAAAGTCTCACCTTGTCTGTAGTATTCCGAGTAGAATCCTGGGAATCCGAAAAGTCTAACCTTGTCTGTGGTATTCCGAGTAGGATTCCGGTAATGAATGACTGTGACGTGCTTCAAACTTGCAACCTGCTGGGCGTTAATGACAGACGCAAAAGAATCAAGGGATTCTATTCCAGTAGGAGCGGGAACCAACCGGTGATTAGCCGTACTGTGACAGAGTGCGTGAGCATTAGTTTTCACTGCGAGGATGGGATGTAGCCATCAACCATGGGTGATGCCTCCAGACGATTAGCCGTGCGATTGACAACCGCATAGGATCATTTTCCCGAGAGGATTGAAAGTAGCCACAGCTGATGGTGAACCCCTATACAAAGCTTGCCATGGAAAGGAGTAAGAAGGATTGAGTAGAAGCAGTAGGAGAGCAGGCGTCCTTGAGCCATGCAACATCTCCATTCGCTTACCTGAAATTCCCACCAATGAATCTGCATAAGTCTTCTATCCTTTTATTTAATCTATTCTTTTATCTTTATTTTCGAAACCCATAAACCATTTTAATCTGCCTGACTGAGATTTACAAGGTGACCATGGCTTGCTTCATACCAACAATCTCTGTGGGATCGACCCTTACTCACGTAAGGTTTATTACTTGGACGACCCAGTACACTTGCTGGTTAGTTGAACGGAGTTGTGAATTTGACCAAGAGACACAATAGTTTTTGTGTATATGCCAAAGAGCCAATATTGATGATCACAATTTCGTCCACCAAGTTTTTGGCGCCGTTGCCGGGGATTGTTCGAGTATGGACAACTGACGGTTCATCTTGTTGCTCAGATTAGGTAATTTTCTTTTAAAAAATCTTTTTCAAAAATTTTTCTTTTATTTTTCGTTTTTCCAAACTATGTTTTTCGAAAAAACTAATAAAAATACAAAAAAAAATTAGAAAATCATAAAAATAAAAAATATTTTGTGTTTCTTGTTTGAGTCTTGTGTTAATTTTTAAGTTTGGTGTCAATTGCATGCTTTTAAAATTTTTCTTGCATTTTTTCGAAAATCTCATGCATTCATAGTGTTCTTCATGATCTTCAAGTTGTTCTTGACAAGTCTTCTTGTTTGATCTTGATGATTTCTTGTTTTGTGTCTTTTGTTGTTTTTCATGTGCATTTTTGCATTCATATTTTCCATGCATTAAAGATTTCTAAGTTTGATGTCTTGCATGTTTTATTTGCATTAAAAAAATTTTTCAAAATTATGTTCTTGATATTCATCATGATCTCCAAAGTGTTCTTGGTGTTCATCTTGACATTCATAGCATTCTTGCATGCATTCATTGTTTTGATCTAAAAATTTCATGCATTGAGTATTTTTGTTGTTTTTCTCTTTCATCATTAAAAATTCAAAAAAAATCAAAAAAATATCTTTTCCTTATTTTCCTCCAAATTTTTGAAATTTTGGGTTGACTTGGTCAAAAATTTTTAAAATTAGTTGTTTCTTACAAGTCAAGTCAAAATTTCAATTTTAAAAATCTTATCTTTTCAAAATCTTTTTCAAAAATCATATCTTTTTCATTTTTTATATAATTTTCGAAAATTTCAAAAATTATTTTTCAAAATATTTTCAAAATCTTTTTCTTATCTTTTTATCAAATTTTCGAAAATTTAGCTAACAATTAATGTGATTGGTTCAAAATTTGAAGTTTGTTACTTTCTTGTTAAGAAAGGTTCAATCTTTAAATTCTAGAATCTTATCTTGTAGTTTCTTGTTAGTTAAGTAATTTTTTTAAAAAAAAAATTTAAATCTTTTTCAAAAATATCTTTTTCAAATATATATTTTTATCTTTTATCTTATCCTTTTCAAAAAAAATTTTATCTTTTTCAAAATTTGATTTCAAAACATCTTATCTAATTTCTTATCTTCTTATCTTTTTTAAAATTTTGATTTCAAATCTTTTTCAATCAACTAACCAACTTTTTGTTTGTTTCTTATCTTTTTCAAAACCACCTAACTACTTTTCCCTCTCTAATTTTCGAAAATTCTCCCTCTCTTTTTCAAAAATTCTTTTTGTTTTAAATTTTAATTTCAATTACATTTATCTTTAATTTTCGAAAATCACTAACCCCTTTTTAAAATTATTTTCGAAAATTTCTCTTCTCTTCCCTTATTCTATTTAATTATTTAATTACTAACACTTCTCTTCACCTCTCTTCATCTAAGAATCCGAATCCATCCTTCTTCTTTCTTCTACCCCTTTCTTCTTCTACTAACATAAAGGAATCTCTATACTGTGACATAGAGGATTCCTCTTTCTTTTCTTGTTTTCTTCTCTTTCATATGAGCAGGAACAGGGAAAAGGGCACTCTTGTTGAAGTTGATCCAGAACCTGAAAGGACTCTGAAGAGAAAATTAAGAGAAGCCAAATTACAACAATCCAGAAACAACCTTTCAGAAATTTTCAAACAAGAGAAGGACATGGCAGCCGAAAATAATAATAATAATAATAATGCAAGGAGAATGCTTGGTGACTTCACAAAACCAACATCCAAGTTTGATGGAAGAAGTATCTCCATTCCTGCCATTGGAGCCAATAACTTTGAGCTTAAGCCTCAATTAGTTGCTTTGATGCAACAAAACTGCAAGTTTTATGGACTTCCATCTGAAGATCCTTATCAGTTCTTAACTGAGTTCTTGCAGATCTGTGAGACTGTAAAGACGAATGGAGTTGATCCAGAAGTCTACAGACTCATGCTTTTCCCTTTTGCTGTAAGAGACAGAGCTAGAATATGGTTGGATTCACAACCTAAGGATAGCCTGGACTCCTGGGATAAGCTGGTCACTGCCTTCTTGGATAAATTCTTTCCTCCTCAAAAGCTGAGCAAGCTGAGAGTGGATGTTCAAACCTTCAAACAAAAAGATGGTGAATCCCTCTATGAAGCTTGGGAAAGATATAAGCAGTTGACCAAAAGATGTCCATCTGACATGTTTTCAGAATGGACCATGTTAGATATATTCTATTATGGTCTCTCTGAATTTTCGAAAATGTCACTGGACCATTCTGCAGGTGGATCTATTCACCTGAAGAAAACGCCTGAAGAGGCTCAAGAACTCATTGACATGGTTGCAAACAACCAGTTCATGTATACCTCTGAGAGGAATTCCGTGAATAATGGGATACCTCAGAAGAAAGGAGTTCTTGAAATTGATGCTCTGAATGCCATATTGGCTCAGAACAAAGTGTTGACTCAACAGGTCAACATAATCTCTCAAAATCTTAATGGATTGCAACATGCATCCAACAGTACTAGAGAGGTAGCTTCTGAAGAAGCTTATGATCCTGAGAACCCTGCCATGGCAGAGGTTAATTACATGGGTGAACCTTATGGAAACACCTATAACCCATCATGGAGAAATCACCCAAATTTCTCCTGGAAGGATCAACAAAAGCCTCAACAAGGCTTTAACAATGGTGGACGCAATAGGCTGAGTAATAGTAAGCCATATCCATCATCTTCTCAGCAACAGACAGAGAATTCAGAACAAAACACTTCTAATTTAGCCAATATTGTCTCTGATCTGTCAAAAGCCACTTTCAGTTTCATGAATGAAACAAGATCCTCCATTAGAAATTTGGAGGCACATGTGGGCCAGCTGAGTAAGAAAGTCATTGAAACTCCTCCCAGTATTCTCCCAAGCAATACAGAAGAGAATCCAAAAGGAGGGTGCAAGGCCATTGATTTAATCAAAGTGGCCGAATGCACTAGGGAGGAGGAGGACGAAAATCCTAGTGAGGAAGACCCCCTGGGACGTCCTTCAAGCAAGAAGGAGTTTCCTATTAAGGATCCAGAGGACTCTGAGGCTCATCTAGAGACCATAGAGATTCCATTAAATCTCCTTCTGCCATTCATGAGCTCTGAAGACTATTCTTCCTCTGAAGAGGATGAAGATGTGACTGGAGAGCAAGTTGCTCAATACTTAGGAGCTATCATGAAGCTGAATGCCAAGCTGTTTGGTAATGAGACTTGGGAAAGTGAACCTCCCTTGCTCATTAGTGAACTAGATACTTGGATTCAGAAAACTCTACCTCAAAAGAAACAAGATCCTGGCAAGTTCTTAATACCTTGCACCATTGGCACCATGAGCTTTGAAAAAGCTCTATGTGATCTTGGGTCAGGGATAAATTTGATGCCACTCTCTGTAATGGAGAAGCTAGGGATCATTGAGGTACAACCTGCCTTGTTCTCATTACAATTGGCAGATAAGTCAATAAGACAAGCTTATGGAATAGTAGAGGACGTTTTAGTAAAGGTTGAAGGCCTTTACATCCCTGCTGATTTCATAATCCTAGACACTAGGAAGGAAGATGATGAATGCATCATCCTAGGAAGACCTTTCCTAGCCACAGCAGAAGCTGTGATAGATGTTAACAGAGGTGAGTTAGTCCTTCAATTGAATGGGGACTACCTTGTGTTTCAGGCACATGGCCATCCCTCTGTGACAAAAGAGAGTAAGCATGCAGAGCTTCTCTCAGTTCAGAGTCAAGAAGAGCCCACACAGTCAAACTCTAAGTTTGGTGTTGTGAGGCCACAACCAAACTCTAAGTTTGGTGTTAAGACCCCATATCCAAACTCTAAGTTTGGTGTTGGGACTACACTAACATTGACCTGATCACCTTGTGGCTCCATGAGAGCCACTGTCAAGCTATTGACATTAAAGAAGCGCTTGTTGGGAGGCAACCCAATTTTATTTATCTAATTTTATTTTATTTTGTTTCTTTGTTATTTTTGTGTTTAATTAGGTACATGATCATGAGGAAGCACGAAAAAATAAAAAAAAAATTAAAAACAGAGTCAAAAACAGAAGAAAAAAATTTTTCACCCTGGAGGACGCACGGGCTGGCGTTCAACGCCAGTAAGGTGCATCTGGCCGGCGTTCAACGCCAGAACAGAGCACCATTCTGGCGCTGAACGCCAGAAACAAGCAACATCCTGGCGCTGAACGCCAGGAATGTGCCCAGAGAGGACAAACTGGCGCTGAACGCCAGTAACAAGCATGAAACTGGCGTTCAACGCCAGAAACATGCATTACATGGGCGTTGAACGCCCAGAACGTGCACCAATGGGCGTTTAAACGCCAGAATGATGCACGAAGGCATTTTACATGCCTATATGGTGAAGGAATGGTATTTCTTTTCACCTCAGGATCTGTGGACCCCACAGGATCCCCACCTACCTCGCCCTCTCTCTTTCCATTCATGGTCATCCCTTCTATTTTTCATTCACCACCTACATCTATCCACTCTTCCCCATACACCCCACCTACCTTTACAATTCAACTTCTCTTTCCCACCCAATCCCACCCATATAGCCGAATCCATCTCCCCTCACTCACTTCCATTCTCTTCTTCTTCTTCTTCTTCTCTTCTTTTCTTTCTTGCTCGAGGGCGAGCAATATTTTAAGTTTGGTGTGGTAAAAGCATAGCTTTTTTTTTTGCTTTTCCATTACCATTAATGGCACCTAAGGCCAGAGAAACCTCAAAGGGAAGACAAAAGCTTCCACCTCTGAGTCTTGGGAGATGAAAAAAAAATAAAATAAAATATAAGCCGTCATAGCTCAGTGGTAGAACATGTGGCTGCAAATCAAGAGATCCCTGAGATACCTCAGGGAATAAGTTATCCTCCACACAAATATTGGAAGCAACTAAGGGTGGAACATTATGAACACTCCATCATTCTCCAAGAAATAAGAGAAGATCAAAAAGCAAGGAGGGAGGAGCAACAAAGGCAAGGAAGAGACATAGAGGAGCTCAAAAAGCACCATTGGACCTTCAAGAAGGCGCCACCCTCACTCAGGTGGATTCATTCCTTGTTCTTATTTCTTTCTGTTTTCGGTTTTTAATTATTGTGTTTATCTATGTTTTGTGTCTTTATTTCATGATCAATAGTATGTAACCATGCCTTAAAGCTATGAATAAAATCCATTAATCCTTCCCCTCTCTTAAAATGAAAAATGTTTTAATTCAAAAGAACAAGAAGTACATAAATTTTCGAATTCATCCTTGAATTTAATTTAATTATATTGATGTGGTGGCAATAATTTTTGTTTTCTGAATGAATGCTTGAACAGTGCATATTTTTTATCTTGTTGTTTATGAGTGTTAAAATTGTTGGCTCTTGAAAGAATGATGAACAAAGAGAAATGTTATTGATGATTTGAAAAAAATCATGAAATTGATTCTTGAAGCAAGAAAAAGTAGTGAAAAGCAAAAGTTTGTGCGAAAAAAAATGGCAAAAAAAAATAGAAAGAAAAAGCAAGCAGAAAAAGCCAATAACCCTTAAAACCAAAAGGCAAGGGTAGCAAGGATCCAAGGCTTTGAGCATCAATGGATAGGAGGGCCCAAGGAAGTTAAATCCAGGCCTAAGCGGCTAAATCAAGCTGTCCCTAACCATGTGCTTGTGTCATGAAGGTCCAAGTGAAAAGCTTGAGACTGAGTGGTTAAAGTCGTGATCCAAAAGAGTGTGCTTAAGAGCTCTGGACACCACTAACTGGGGACTCTAGCAAAGCTGAGTCACAATCTGAAAAGGTTCACCCAGTCATGTGTCTGTGGCATTTGTGTATCTGGTGGTAATACTGGAAGACAAAGTGCTTAGGGCCACAGCCAAGACTCATAAGTAACTGTGTTCAAGAATCAACATGCTTAACTAGGAAAGTCAATAACACTATCCGAAATTCTAAGTTCCTAGAGAAGCCAATCACTCTAAACTTCAAAGGAAAAAGTGAGATGCCAAAACTGTTCAGAAGCAAAAAGCTACAAGTCCCGCTCATCTAATTAAATTAATATTCATTGATATTTTGGACTTTATAGTATATTCTCTTCTTTTATCCTATTTGATTTTCAGTTGCTTGGGGACAAGCAACAATTTAAGTTTGGTGTTGTGATGAGCGGATAATTTATACGCTTTTTGGCATTGTTTTTATATAGTTTTTAGTAAGTTTAAGCTACTTTTAGGGATGTTTTCATTAATTTTTATGTTAAATTCACATTTCTGGACTTTACTATGAGTTTGTGTGTTTTTCTGTGATTTCAGGCAAATTCTGACTGAAATTGAGGGATTTGAGCAAAACTCTGAAGAAAGCTGACAAAAGGACTGCTGATGCTGTTGGAATCTGACCTCCCTGCACTCGAAATGGATTTTCTGGAGCTACAGAACTCCAATTGGCGCGCTCTCAACGGCGTTGGAAAGTAGACATCCAGGGCTTTCCAGCAATATATAATAGTCCATACTTAATTCGAAGATTGACGACGTAACTTGACGTTGAACGCCAAGTACACGCTGCTGTCTGGAGTTAAACGCCAGAAAAACGTCATGATCCGGAGTTGAACGCCCAAAACACGTCATAACTCGGAGTTCAACTCCAAGAAATGCCTCAACTCGTGGATTAATCAAGCTCAGCCCAAGCATACACCAAGTGGGCCCCGGAAGTGGATTTATGCATCAATTACTTACTCATGTAAACCCTAGTAGCTAATCTAGTATAAATAGAACATTTATCTAATGTATTAGATGTCTTTTGACCACGTTTCATCTTTGGTCTCGGTTTTGTTTTATTCTTCATCCTAAGAGATCATTGATCACGTTAGGGGGGCTGGCCATTCGGCCATGCCTGAACCTCTTTTACTTATGTATTTTCAACGGTGGAGTTTCTGCACACCATAGATTAAGGGTGTGGAGCTCTGCTGTACCTCAAGTATTAATGAAGTTCTATTTTCTTTTATTCAAATCTCTCTTATTCTTATTCCAAGATATTCATTCGTACCCAAGAACATGATGAATGTGATGATAAGTAACCCTCATTATCATTCTCACTTATGAACGCGCGTGATTGACAACCACTTCCGTTCTACATGCAACAGAGCTTGAATGCGTATCTCTTAGATTCCCCAACAGAATCTTCGTGGTATAAGCTAGATAGATGGCGGCATTTATGAGGATCCGGAAAGTCTCACCTTGTCTGTAGTATTCCGAGTAGAATCCTGGGAATCCGAAAAGTCTAACCTTGTCTGTGGTATTCCGAGTAGGATTCCGGTAATGAATGACTGTGACGTGCTTCAAACTTGCAACCTGCTGGGCGTTAATGACAGACGCAAAAGAATCAAGGGATTCTATTCCAGTAGGAGCGGGAACCAACCGGTGATTAGCCGTACTGTGACAGAGTGCGTGAGCATTAGTTTTCACTGCGAGGATGGGATGTAGCCATCAACCATGGGTGATGCCTCCAGACGATTAGCCGTGCGATTGACAACCGCATAGGATCATTTTCCCGAGAGGATTGAAAGTAGCCACAGCTGATGGTGAACCCCTATACAAAGCTTGCCATGGAAAGGAGTAAGAAGGATTGAGTAGAAGCAGTAGGAGAGCAGGCGTCCTTGAGCCATGCAACATCTCCATTCGCTTACCTGAAATTCCCACCAATGAATCTGCATAAGTCTTCTATCCTTTTATTTAATCTATTCTTTTATCTTTATTTTGGAAACCCATAAACCATTTTAATCTGCCTGACTGAGATTTACAAGGTGACCATGGCTTGCTTCATACCAACAATCTCTGTGGGATCGACCCTTACTCACGTAAGGTTTATTACTTGGACGACCCAGTACACTTGCTGGTTAGTTGAACGGAGTTGTGAATTTGACCAAGAGACACAATAGTTTTTGTGTATATGCCAAAGAGCCAATATTGATGATCACAATTTCGTCCACCACCTGTAAAACATTGCCTTTAACAAGTGCAGTGATTGGAAGGTTGCGAGCCTCTTTCAGTACCGAGTTGATGCATTCTACTAGATTGGTTGTCATATGACCCCATCGATATCCCCCATCAAATGCTAAAGCATACTGCTTACGCGGAATCCGATCCAACCAGTTGGTATAAGTCTCACCCCACTTGCGTAAACGCTGATAACGCGTCTCGTACTCGCGAATTGTTCGCGAGTATCCTGTCAATTAAAAAAAGACCCACCATAAAAAATGTTCATCATAATAACTGAGTTCAAGAGTAAATGTAATCGTAACTATCATACCGATGTTGACGATAAGCTTCTGCAGATATGGAGCCTTGAATTTCGTCAAAAAGTTGGACTTTATATGTCTGATGCAGAACATGTGGAATGTTCTGGGAGGAGACCAAGCTCCGTTACTACGAGCAATAGCAGACCTAATGGAATCGTGCCAACCGGAGATAAGGCCCACACCATCACGTGTCACAACATGCTGTCGCAAGTTACTCAGAAAAAAGTGCCAAGCCCCAGATGTCTCTCCCTCAACTATCGCAAATGCAATCGGAACGATGTTGTTGTTGCCATCCTATGAGACTGCAACCAACAAACAACCCTTGTATTTTCCATACAAATGAGTTCCGTCTACCTGCACTATTGGCTTGTAATATCTGAATGCTCTAATACAAGGGTAATAACTCCAGAAGACTCGGTGTAGTACATGAATATTAGGAACCAAGTCATCTCCCTGATACACAGGCATTGTTTCAAAATGAACGACTGCAGATGGCTCCTTGTGACACATGGCCTCAAACCATATCGGCAAGGCTTCGTACGAAGCTTCCCACCCTTCGAAAATTGACTTCACTGCCTTCTGTTTTGCCAACTATGCTTTGCGACAACTAATGGTGTAGTTAAACTTTGCCTGTACTTCCGCAATCACTGATTTCACCCTTATAGACGGGTCAACTTCTACCAATGGCTTTATTGTTTTTGCAACTGTGTTGGAATCCAGCTTCGAATGATCTTGAGAAATGGTGGCCCTAGTACAGGTGTGACTACCATTGTACCTCCTTATCTCCCAACAGAACTTTATGGACATTTTTCTCACTGATGAGCGGATAATTTATACGCTTTTTGGCATTGTTTTTACATAGTTTTTAATATGTTTTAGTTAATTTTTAGTATATTTTTATTAATTTTTATGCAAAAATCATATTTCTGGACTTTACTATGAGTTTGTGTGTTTTTCTATGATTTCAGGTATTTTCTGGCTGAAATTGAGGGACCTGAGCAAAAATCTGATTCAGCGGCTGAGAAAGGACTGAAGATGCTGTTAGATTCTGACCTCTATTTACTCGAAGTGAATTTTCTGGAGCTACAAAAGCCCAATTGGCGCGCTCTCAATTGCGTTGGAAGGTAGACATCTTGGGCTTTCCAGCAATGTATAATAGTTCATACTTTGCCCGAAATTTGATGGCCCAAACTGGCGTCAAAATGCCGATCAGAGACCCTTTTCTGGCATAAAACGCCAAGACTGGCACTAGAGCTGGAGTTAAACGCCCAAACTGGCACCAAAACTGGCGTTTAAACTCCAAGAAGAGCATATGCACGTGAAAGCTTCAATGCTCAGCCCAAACACACACCAAGTGGGCCCCTAAAGTGGATTTCTGCACCATCTACACTTAGTTACTCTTTTTCTGTAAACCTAGTTTACTAGTTTAGTATAAATAGCACTTTTTACTATTGTATTCATATCTTTAGATCATTTTTGAGACTATCTTTGGATCACTTTTGATCTCTTGATCGCGTTTTGGGGCCTGGCCATTCGGCCATGCCTGGACCTTCATCACTTATGTATTTTTGATGAGCGGATAATTTATACGCTTTTTGGCATTGTTTTTAGGTAGTTTTTAGTAAGTTCAAGCTACTTTTAGGGATGTTTTCATTAGTTTTTATGTTAAATTCACATTTCTGGACTTTACTATGAGTTTGTGTGTTTTTCTGTGATTTCAGGTAAATTCTGGCTGAAATTGAGGGACTTGAGCAAAACTCTGAAAAAGGCTGACAAAAGGACTGCTGATGCTGTTGGAATCTGACCTCCCTGCACTCGAAATAGATTTTCTGGAGCTACAGAACTCCAAATGGCGCGCTCTCAACGGCGTTGGAAAGTAGACATCCAGAGCTTTCCAGCAATATATAATAGTCTATGCTTTATTCGGAAATTGACGACGTAACTTGGCGTTGAACGCTAAGTACATGCTGCTGTCTGGAGTTAAACGCCAGAAAAACGTCATGATCCGGAGTTGAACGCCCAAAACACGTCATAACTTGGAGTTCAACTCCAAGAAAAGCCTCAGCTCATGGATAGATCAAGCTCAGCCCAAGCATACACCAAGTGGGCCCCGGAAGTGGATTTAAGCATCAACTACTTACTCATGTAAACCCTAGTAGCTAGTCTAGTATAAATAGGATAAGTTACTATTGTATTAGACATCTTTTGACAGTTTAATCTCTTGACTGTTTAGCCTTTGATTATTCGGTCTCTTGATCACTCAAGGGGGCTGGCCATTCGGCCATGCTTGAACCTTTTACTTATGTATTTTCAACAGTGAAGTTTCTGCACACCATAGATTAAGGGTGTGGAGCTCTGCTGTACCTCAAGTTTCAATACAATCACTATTACTTTTTATTCAATTCTCTTTTATTCTTATTCCAAGATATACGTTATACTTAACTTGATGAATGTGATGATCCGTGACACTCATCATCATTCTCACCTATGAACGCACGTGACTGACAACCACTTCCGTTCTACCTTAGGCCGGGCGCATATCTCTTAGATTCCCCAACAGAATCTTCGTGGTATAAGCTAGATAGATGGCGGCATTCATGAGGATCCGGAAAGTCTAACCTTGTCTGTGGTATTCCGAGTAGGATCCTGGGAATCCGGAAAGTCTAACCTTGTCTGTGGTATTCCGAGTAGGATTCCGGTATTGAATGACTGTGACGAGCTTCAAACTCCTGAAGACTGGGCGTTAGTGACAAACGCAAAAGAATCAATGGATTCTATTCCAACCTGATTGAGAACCGACAGATGATTAGCCGTGCTGTGACAGAGCATAGGAACGTTTTCACTGAGAGGACGGGATGTAGCCATCAACCATGGGTGATGCCTCCAGACGATTAGCCGTGCAGTGACAGTGCATAGGATCATTTTCCCGAGAGGATTGAAAGTAGCCACCGATGATGGTGATGCCCTACATACAGCTTGCCATGGAAAGGAGTAAGAAGGATTGAAGGAAGAGTGAGTAGTGAAGTAGAGTTTCAAGAGGAGCACAGCATCTCCATACACCTATCTGAAATTCTCACTATTGATTTACATAAGTATTTATATCCCTTTTTATTTTCTATTTATTATTAATTTTCGAAAACCCATAAACCAATTTAATCTGCCTAACTGAGATTTACAAGGTGACCATAGCTTGCTTCATACCAACAATCTCTGTGGGATCGACCCTTACTCACGTAAGGTTTATTACTTGGACGACCCAGTACACTTGCTGGTTAGTTGAACGGAGTTGTGAATTCAACTGGTGCCATAATAATGATTTCATACAAGTACAAAAGAATATGGATCACAATTTCGTCCACCAATTTTCAATGGTGGAGTTTCTACACCTCATAGATTAAGGTGTAGAGCTTTGCTGTTCCTCATGAATTAATGCAAAGTACTATTGTTTTTCTATTCAATTCATGCTTATTCTTATTCTAAGATATTCACTCGTACTTCAACCTGATGGATGTGATGATCCGTGACACTCATCATCATTCTCCCTTATGAACGCGTGCCTGACAACCACCTCCGTTCTATCTGCGAGAGCTTGAGTGTGTATCTCTTGGCCTCCTGGTTCACGACGCATGGTTGCCTCTCATGACAACAGAGCCTTCTATTCTGTGAGATCAGAGTCTTCGTGGTATAAGCTAAAATCAATTGGCAGCATTCTTGAGATCCGGAAAGTCTAAACCTTGTCTGTGGTATTCCGAGTAGGATTTGGGATAGGATGACTATGAAGAGCTTCAAACTCGTGACTGTTGGGCACAGTGACAATGTGCAAAAGGATCAATGGATCTTATTCCGACACGATCGAGAACTGACAGCTGATTAGCCATGTGAGAAACCGTAGCAGATATGTTTTCACTGAGAGGACGGATGGTAGCCATTGACAACGGTGATCCACCAACATACAGCTTGCCATGGAAGGGAGTACGCAAGATTGGATGAGGACAATAGGAAAGTAGAGGCTCAGAGGGAACAAAGCATCTCTATACACTTATCTGAAATTCCCACCAATAAATTGCATAAGTATCTCTATCCTATTTTATGTTTTATTTCTTTTTTAATCATCAAAACCTCATAACCATTTGAATTCACCTGACTGAGATTTTCAAGATGACCATAGCTTGCTTCAAGCCGACAATCTCCGTGGGATCAACCCTTACTCACGTAAGGTATTACTTGGACGACCCAGTGCACTTGCTGGTCAGCTGCGCGGAGTTGTGAGAAAAGTGTGAACTCACGATGTCGTGTACCACTCGCCCTGATTAACCAATCACATCCTGCACCATACTAGGTGCATTTAGCATAGAATGTCGTCGGTTCTGACTCATGCACCCGATAATCTACACCTATGCGGATTGTATAATCTTTCATCGCTTTAATTACTGCCTCCCTAGAACTGAATTCCATTCCTACAGTAAATTCACCATCTGGCATAAGGGGAAGCTCTGCTGCAATCACATCACAAATTTTAGAGTTGTTAGAACTAATAATCTAATAAACTAATAATCACAGAACATTGGAAAACGTACTTGTCAAAACTGAACCAGTGATCGAACTGGTCAGGTCACTGGTTGAACCGATTTACCTGGTCCTATGTAAATAAAAAATAAAGCATAGTAAAAAAATTTCACTAACATTTAAAAAATTTTCATTGCCTTGTGCGGTCTCATCATGGGACCGGATCGGTCTAAGATTCGGTTTACCAATTTTTCGGACGAACCGGCCGGTCCAGTCAAGCCCGCTGGTATGGTCGAACTGACCGGTCCGGTCGATCCTGCAAGGCCGGTCCAATTACTAATTACATGCTATATTTTGCCTATTTACCGTTGTCTTAACTATTTTTCCTAAACTCAAAACCCATGCACAAATCATATTTTAACAAATCTTAATTTAAATTAACTCACGCACCTGCATTTACATATTGAGGAAACTTCGGTGCATGCACGGCCTTCAAATCCAATGACCGCATGAAACTCGGCTCCACAAACAGCTGCTGGTTTGCTAGTGCATTCGCCACATCCGCCACATCTACCACCACAGCCTCGTCAGGTTGATCTTCGGCTACACCGGGATTAATGACCTCGTAGTTACTTTCGAACTCTTCTTCACTATCACTGTTGTAATCTTCTAATTCAATATCTCAGTCCATTGCTGATTGCTCGAACTCGATATACAGTTTGATGAACGATATTCGCGACCGACTTTCAAGATACACTGAAAACATTTCCTGCATGCTCGCTTCGTCGGTCACGTATTTTGTTTGAAATTGCACGAACCCACCAAAGATAATTATAGGATATCTGTATAGAATACGCGACACTCTCCTAGATATTTGAGAATCCATCTTCTCACAAATGACACCTTTTAATTCTTCAAATGACAGTGTGAATGGAATAATAATATCTAACAGATTTTCATACACAAATTTCACTCCTTCTGTTGTTTGTAATAAAATTTGGCCACGATAATACGCTTTTAATCTTACTCTATCATCCATGATAATAGAGAAGAATAGATCTACAAAGAAGAAGAATAGATCTACAGAGAATAGGTTTAGAGACTTGTAGCACCGGAGAAGAAGAAAATGAAATTGGTTGGTCAGCTTGGGTAGGTACATATATATATATATATATATATATATATATATATCACACTCAAATCGGACCATCCGACCGCTTGCATGGCCATTCGAAATTTTTGGAACTAAAATATCAGACAGTCCGATTACTAAGCAGCCCGCCTAAAAAAATTGGAAACCCAGAAATCGATGGGTCCAATTAGGGTGCTCTGCGATTTTTTTGAATGCATCCCTCAAATCGGTAGGTCCGATTTGGATGGGCCAAAAAAAAATCCTCCCAATGCAACAAATTGCATGGTCCGACTTTTATGCACGCAACATCACCATGTACAAATTGGACGGTCCGATTTGCGCCCCTCACCCCTGCAAGAAATCGGATCGTCCAATTTTCCTCCGTCATCTAACCACCGTCACACCAGTGTTAAACACCACTAAGCTCCATAACCGGGCATTACACCAAACCTTGCATCATATGCAAAAAAAATTAGCCTAGGTAAATCATGATACGTACTTGAGAGAGTTTTTTTATTTTTTGGTGTTTTAAAGTTAAGGGACGACATAATAATGATATTATTTTATTCAATAATTTAAATACTAAAAAAATTATACCATATCGATATTGAACATAAAGAAGATTAAAAGTTTATCTAAAAAATAGTAGTGCTGAAATAGCGGCATTCATAAAGTTTATTAGGTTAAATGAGGATTTTAAGAAGTCCAAAAATTTGTTTAAAATTCATTGCAAGGAATAAAATTAGTATTAAATTTGAAATTATTTAGTTTTGATTTGTTGTTAGGGTTGTTAAAAGATTTGATTTGTTTAGTAGTATTTATAGGTGTTTTAAATTTAAATTAAATATGATCTAATATAATAAAATCAAATTTGATTTAAATTAGTTATTATATCTTTTGGATCTTTTAATTTAAATTAATTATCCTATCTTTTAATTTTAGAGTTATATTTAAGAAGATTTGGTCTATTTTAAAATTAATCTGTTAGGAATTTATTTAAATATTTTTATGAGACAATTTAGATAATTTTTTATTAATAAAATTTATGGGTGCTAATATGCACGTTTTTCTATATATAAGTGAAGTGAGTGATTTGTTTTTCTTGTTGCATGAACAAATTTGAAACATCTAGCCTAAGATAATTGTTAGTGTTAGTTCTTTTAATTTTCAGCCTTATGATCTAGGTTGTCAAAGACAAGTTTTTCGAAAATCTAACAAAGAATCCTTTCTG
This sequence comes from Arachis hypogaea, assembly GCF_003086295.3. Lineage (NCBI taxonomy): Eukaryota > Viridiplantae > Streptophyta > Magnoliopsida > Fabales > Fabaceae > Arachis > Arachis hypogaea. The sequence continues at coordinate 75,767,189 of NC_092045.1, read as the reverse complement.
GCGATCTAGGTTGTTAAAAATAAGTTTTTTAGATATCTAGGAGAAAATCCTTTTTCGGTCCATCTTATTTTTGTATTAAATTTTTTCATCTTTTTCGTTCCGCTGCGTCTTTTCATCTTCTATTCTTATCATCTGTATTATAAGTCGTAAGTGAATTCTTATTTATCTACATGTTCTAAGATCTTCATTTCATTGTTTTTCTTTTGTGTCTGTAAATTTACTCTACAGATACATTAAAAAATTTGAAAATTCAAAAAAATAAAATAAAATAAATCACAAAAAAATAAAATTTTTAAAAAAAGATAAGACATAGTGTTCTTAAAGTGCAGAAAAAAAAGGAGAATTTAAAAAAAATTAAAAGAAAAAGAGGTAGTATTCTTGAAGTGCAAAAAATAAAAAAATAAAAGGAGAATATTATACAATTAATAAGGTTATTTGATTTCAATTTCAAGTATCCAAAACTTCATATTTGTTTTAAATTTCTCTAGGATATCAATTGGGATTGAAAATTATTCTAGTGTCTCTAAAACTCTAGAAAAGTGTCTATCCTTATCTTGTATTCTTTGTAATATAATTTGAATTTTTTCTCTTGTTAAATTGAAAATTTTTATAGTTGAGTTTATTTTAGTTTGGTCTCTCTTTTTTCTTGATTTTTTAAGTGAAACTTTTTAAAGCAACCCAAAAGTGAAAAAAGATAAGAGTGGTGAGCTCAAAAAGAAAAAAGAGCCACAAATTAAGTACAAACACGAGTATACTAGTCTGAATGATACATTGAGGAGAGCATTATGAGGTCCTTTTTATCCTTTTTCAGGTTTCCAAATCAGAAACAATGAGAATTAAGGATTGTGATATTAATGATGAAGAAATTTTATATGCGAAAAATATTTTTTAGACTGCAAATAACTGTATTTAAAGGAATGAATGATGCTAAGCTAATTTGAATGAAGAAAATGTAAAGTCAATTTTTGCACGTCGTATCCTTTTAGAAGAAAAGAAGCTTTGATTAGTAGAAGCCAAATTTTACGACAATGCTCATATCTAGTGGAATGAGTCAGAAAGATTTAGAGGAAGGTACAAAAAAAGACGAATTTGCAGCTGGGAGAAGATGAAAAAAATCATGAGGAATCAATTTGTGCCATCATCATACATAATGAGGAATCGGTTTGTGCCATCATCATACCACAATGAGTTTCTAGAAAACCTTTGTAAGTTGAAACAAGGTTCCAAATCAGTAAAGGAGTACCACAAGAAGTTGATGTATTTGATGACCAAGGCTAATGTTAAAAAGGGTCCTGCAGTTCTTATGGAATGCTTTTTATTGGACTAAACAAAAAAAAAATTTTAGATAAAGTCAAACTTTAATAATGGAGGATTTAGTCACTTTGTCCATTGATGTGGAGATGACGCAACCACTTATGGCAACTTGACATTCTTCCAACTCTAATTCTATATGGGATTGTACAGGAGCAAAGTTTGAGAATAAAACAAAATTTAAAGTTGCAATATTTAAGAAGAATCTTATAGATCGATATAAGAAGAAGAGTTTTTCTAATCCTATCTTTAATTCTTTTTCAAAGTCAGTGATGGAAAAATTTATTGAGTATGCTGTAGATGGAGATATGCACTTGGAGAAACCTAAGGTGCATAATTTTTAAATGAGTCCTTGAGATGTGAGCAATTTAAAAATAAGAGAAAAAAAAAGAATTTGAAAGAAGAAGAAATTGAGAAGGAGAGTGAGTGTTTGAATGAAAAAATTAATGTTTGAGTGAAAGGGAGAGTTTTGAGAGAAAAGAATAGAATAGTGAGAGAGAAGAGTCAATGAGAGAAAAAGAAACTGAGAGCAATAAACATATTTGGAGAGAGATCTAGAAAGTTCTAGTTTAGACAAGAGTGTATTAGTATCATTGAATTTCAAAGAATATTTAATTTCTCATATATCTAACTATAAATTGCCTAGTATTTTTATGTCAACTTTTTAAGGTTTTACAGATTTACTGGTGAATTATGGAGACATTAATATAGATGAAAAGAAAGAAAAATAACTAATTCCAAACTTTTGTGAGTAGTTACATGGAACATGTCTCAAGTTTTCAACATATGACAACGTGCTGTACGTTTTGCAATTGATAGTTCAAGGAATCTTGAACAAAAGGCATGCAAAGTAGACTAAGTTGTTGGATTAATTTTCATATGTGATAGAACAAGGTAATGAGAATGTGATTGCTAATGAGTTGTTTATAAGGTATGATTTAATCACAATTCTTACTTCGAAATTCTTAGTATTTGATTATATGAAGTATTTTTATGCAAATAAATTTGATTTTTGTTCTATATCTGTTGTTTGTGAGAATATTAATTTCAAATACCATAGTTAAACCTCGAGAAATTAATGAATAATTAGCTAATAAATTAAATAATATTAAAAAATATTAGAAAATTAAACCTTCATTATTTAGAGAAGCAGAAATATTAAAAATACAAATTCTGAAACTAATTCTAAAGATTTTGGCCCAAAACCGAACCAACGAACCAAACCGACTGAACCAGACCTAAGGCCCAATATAAATAGCAAAACTTAACCTTCTCTTCCCCAATTGGAATGGAATCACACTGAGAAGAGGAGAAATGCTCAAGGAACCCTAACTTCATTCTTCTCCCAAAATTCAGTTTATCATATCTCTTAATCCGGAGCTCCGATTGCCGCATCGTTTGCGGCCACGCGACCACCACGTCAAGCTCTTCGAAACCATCCGAACGAAGTGGTCAGGAATTTATATTTTCTCATCCAGCCTTTCCTCCTTGAAAATTTGGTTTCTGGGTATTGAATATTTTGATGTTTTGATGTTTTAGGATCAAGTTAGCTAGTGAAAATTGTTGTATTTTATCCAAAGCAACCGTGGGTAAGGTGAGGAAACTATTAAACTTTTGTGAATGATTGAAATTGGTAAACTTATGTTGATTATACTGATATTGTATGAATTAGATTCTGTTTTTTGTTGAATTGAAGTTCAATTAGGAGTTTGAAACGAAATTCTGGTGGTTGAGCTTGTGAAATTGGCATTTGGAAGCTTGGACCTTGCGTAAAGAGAGGTTTTGAGGTGTTCATGGCTTAGGGAGGAATTGGCCAAGGTATGGTTTTAGTTTCTCGTAGTTAATGTTTAATATCATGTGAAAACTTAGGTTAGAAGACCTTTAGACAGGAATGAACTGAATGAGTTCTTGATGTGAATTGTGTATGTGGTATATGAATTGTGAATGAAGATTGAGTGAGTTGTATGCGTTATAGTATGATTTGGTGATTTTAAAACGATGGAAATTGTTGATGTGATGAGGTTTGCTGAAGTTTGTAAATAATGAATTGAAAAATTGAGTTGAATAATTAGATGTAAGGTTTGGAAAACCGGACCAGTCATCAAACCGCTCAAGCTACTGGTTTATTGGTTTACTGGTCCAATCGGTTCAATCAATGGTTCAACCGAAAGAACCGTTTCAGAATAAAATAATAAATAAATTATAAATAAACATCACAAAATATAATTATAATCTAATATAAATCTTAAATATCTTCCAAATTTAAAACATTACATGAAATGTCAACCAAATCCATATGATCTTATTAAAATACAGTCTCAAAAGTTAAATAGTAAAAAGAGCAATGGTGCAAACAGCAACAGTACAACTAGAAATAATCGTTAATCACTCCTAAATTAATTCAAAATAGTAGCATAACAAAATTGCTAATCACAAATCACAAATCACTTATCACAAGTTCAAAATTCAAAACACTCAATACCATAAGTCTATAACAAAACAGCAGCATAAGTGCATAACAAGTTAACAACAACAGCTTAACAAGTCACTAATCAGTAATTATGAATTCCAAACCCAAATCAGCAGCATTACAAAAGACCCAAGAAATCACAAATCACAAATTCAACTTCAAATCCCTAAAACAGAGTAACACAGGCTTAACTTTTCACTAACCTCAAATCAGTAAATCAGTAATCACAAATTCCAAACTCAAATCAGCAGCATTACAAAAGACCCAAGAAATCACAAATCACAAATTCAACCTCAAATCCCTAAAATAGAGTAACACAGACTCAACTTTTCACTAACCTCAAATCAGTAAATCAGTAATCATAAATTTGAAACTCAAATCAGCAGCATTACAAAAGACCCAAGAAATAAAAAATCACAAATTCAACCTCAAATCCCTGAAATAGAGTAACACAGACTCAACTTTCCACTAACCTCAAATCAATAAATTAGTAATCACAAATTTCAAACTCAAAGCAGCAGCATTACAAAAGACCCAAGAAATCACAAATTCAACCTCAAATCCCTGAATCAGAGTAGCACAGACTCAACTTTCCACTAACCTCAAATCAGTAGATCAGTAATAATAAATTCCAAACTCAAATCAGCAACATTACAAAAGACCCAAGAAATCACAAATCACAAAATTCAACCTCGAATCCCTAAAACAGAATAATACAGACTCAACTTTCCACTAACCTCAAATAAGTAAATTAGTAATCACAAATTCCAAACTCAAATTAGCAGCATTACAAAAGATCCAAGAAATCACAAATTCAACCTCAAACCCCTGAAACAGAGTAACAAACTCAACTTTTCACTAACCTCAAATTAGTAAATCACAGTTTTACTAACCTTCCACTGGCAGTAGAAAGACGACAGCGGGACGACGAAGACACAGCGGCCAGATGACGGCGACACCACGGTGCACCAGCTGGAGGCCTCAAGCAGCGATTTCACCTGGGAATGGAAGACTTGCTGAGCTAGAAAGGGGAGACGCCATGGAGAAGGAGAAGGAAGAGGCCGCGGAGACGCTGACATAGACGAATAGTGGTGGCGGTTCCGTCCAGGAAGTTGGATTTTTGGGTTGGGAAGGAGCTATGGCTTGTTCTTGCTGTGTGTTTCATCCAGGAAGCTGGAATGAGCTAGGTGTTTGGTGGGGAGGGACTGAAGGGGTAACTCGCAAGGGGGTGGGTGGGTTTTCTTTTTTTTTTCTCCTTAACAAATCAAAACGACAGCGTTTCATATGAACCGGTCACTTCTTGGTCTGGTCCAATCGGTAGGTTCAACGATTTCCTAGCGGTTTTGTCATCAGCGGTTTTAGCAGGAGGACTGGACCATTTTTTGTGTCGATTCCTAGTTGAACTGGTTTGACTGGCCGGTTCGGTACGATTTTCAAAACATTGATTAGATGTGAATGATTAAGATATGACGTAGGGCAATTGGTGTAACACCGTACCACACAGAATATTATGCTTAAGTCATAAGACAAAGGTGGTGAGGTATTACAACATCTAAAGTAAAATTATATTTATAATACAGTTGAAAAAGATTTATATTTAGGAGCTTTTGAAGAAAAGTTAAAACAAAAGTGGTAAAATAAAAAGCACAACACTCACGAAGTTATAACGTAAATGAATCCAAGAAGGGGTAAGCTAACAATGATATATACAAAAGAGTTCTATAATATAGATAACAAAGCTAAGAACTCGGCTTGCGAATATATATATATATATATATATATATATATATAAGAGCCGAAACGACACCCAAAATACAAAGTTACAAAACCTGTTTCTCCAAAATAACCTCTAAGAGGAAGTTAATACATCATATACATAAGTAGTAGAGATAATAAGTATATACATATAGCCAAAATAAAGCCCCAAAAGCTCAAGATCTTTGCTATCAAAACCTTCCAGCATGTCTCAACGAGGTGCCTCACGTCCTGCATCTGAAAACCACAGAATATGTGTGGGGTGAGAACCAAAGGTTCTTAGCATGGTAACAGTGCCCACATATCTAACATATAATGTTCCGGAAAAGGCAAAGGCAATCCTAGAACTTTCGACATATGAATTAACTTATAAAACGTAACTAAAACAAAAGTGATTTAGGCCACTAACTAAAGATATTCTTACTATCTAATAATCCCCATTCCAACTCCTCCGAACCTCCCAACTGCCACCGAAATCCTCTATCACAAACACAACTATTTCATGCAAGAAAATCAGAAGTAGAAAGCATGTACAATAGATAACAAGTAGCAAATAATTCATATGATCAATTAGGTATTCCAAATAAAACACACCAAACAAACACATAGATGCATATGATGCATGCTTGTCCTATGGATGATGAGTCTCATCTGTCGGTTATAAAGCCAACCGGACAAGTCCTGGTAGCTAACCATTGGACTGTCCTTCTGTCGTGCATCCCCAAAACTCAAATAATTCACAATTATAAACATATAGCACACACCGGTGTTATTCCACGGGGGCGAGCCCATCCGAAACTTTCATAGTGTCTGGCCACACTTACGACATAGGGTCAGCAGAGTATCAAGTCTTAACCTGGAGCACGTGGTGGCTAGCCACTGCTTTCACCCAGGAAAACTCGTATCTCAGATATTTGAAAGTGCAACAACCACATTATCAATCAATAATCATATATGTTCATAATCAGCCATAATTCAATATCTTATAGCCATCCATCTCATAACATAATTCATAATCAGCCATAATTCATTACCAACATAGCCATTTGGCTCATATCATAAACAACACTTCCGCCATCATCATCAATAAACCCTTATAATCAATATCAAACATAATTCGTCATTAATTCACCTCTTTCTTCATTAACAAGTTACCTTCCTCACAGCCCTATCATACTTCACTACCCAAGTTTCACCTACGAGGCTTTAAATAAAAGTAAAAAGGATTTTGAAAGTTGGAAGAATGCATTAAAGTTCAAAAATAATATTTTTGGAAAAACAGGGGCTAGCATATGCAACCCCTGCTCGCGTATGCTAGGAATGTGACCCACAGCTTATGCTCGCGTCGCATGCCATGTGGCCGCGTACGCAACTAAGGAAAATGAGATGTTCACGTACACGACGCACCTCTTGTGCATGCGAGTCCTTGAGGCAGTCACAACTGGTTGCGTCGCGCATGTATCTTGCGTACGCGGGCTTAATAGAATCCTTAAAAAGCTGCTAAGTCCTGAAATCTCAATTTTGCACCCAAACTTTGATCGCGCATAACTTTCTCGTTTTAAAGTATTTTTCCTTTGTTCTTCAAATGGTGTAAATATCTCAAACCAAATTTTCTTTCTCAACAAGTTTGATACAAATTGGAGGTTTGGAGATCAAGTTATGCTTTGCCAAAGTTGGTCAAAATCATAGTTTTTAAAAAACTTTACAAAACCTCCATTTTCAAAACTTGTCAATTCAAAACCATTTTGAAACCAACCCAAACCTTATCAATTCAGCATTAAACATTTCCCAACACATGTTTCCAACTTCTTCATTCAATCTACAACCTACCAATTCCCCACTTTCATCAATCTCAAATTCAATATTTCAAATTCAACAATACACAACTTAATCAACCATTGTACATACCAATCAATATCACATACAAATTACATACTTCATCAACAAGAACATCATTCACAATCTTCAAGGCCATTAACCACATACATAATTATCATTCTCAACCAACAATAACATCAACAGTTCAATTCCTATTCTAGAGTCACTAGCCTAAGTTTTCACAATACATTATATTTTAGATACGAGAAACCGAAACCATACCTTAGCTGATTTTCTGATAAACTCGGAACACCTCAAGTGTTCCTCACACCCCAAGTTATCAACCTCAACTCTCAAAATTGATCTCAAGCTTCAACTTCCTCAAATAAGCTCCAATATTACAAGTTTTGACCTTCAATTGATTTTTCACCAACAATATTCAATCTAAACCACATTTATCACTATAGTTAATCCTTAAACTCAAAATCTCAACAATTTCACAAGAGGGTTAGGGTTTTTACCTTGTTCATAGCTCAAGGAAGCCACACCTAACAAAACCCACAAGCTAATTCGAACCTAAACACCGAAATTAAATAATTTTCAACATAATTGTTCATGAAATTCAAAATTTAGGGAGGAGAAAACTGGACCACAAAAGTGGTTTTCTTACCTAATCAATGATTGGGCTCTGTAGAGCTCGCCGCTGCGGTTGCATGGCCACAAACGGTGCGACAATCAAAGTTTTGGATCAAAAGTTATGTGGATTTGATTATCAAGTGAGGGTTTGGTTTCATGGAAGTGTTCTTCCCTTCCCTCAATTTAGTTTAAGTGTGCGTGGTGTTTGGCTGGGGAAGGAAGCGTTGTGCCTTTTTTTAATGAGCTATTGGGTTAGGCTTGGGCCCAATACGGGCCTAGTTTAGCCCGTTCGGCCCAGTCTTGGGCAAATTCTTTTAAATTAGTGTCAAAATTCTTATTTTAATTATCTCTATCATATTAAACTATAAAGTTCTATTTTTTTAATTTTTCTGGTTAAGTATTAATTTATCAGTTAATTATTTATTAATTAATTGGGTTTTACAACTGGCATGTTGGTGTATGAATGAGTAGTGTATGAACATGTTTAAGAGCATTTAGTATTGTTTTGATTGTGAAAATGTTGATATGGAATTGAGAATTTAGAAAGATAGAGATTTTGTAAATTTTGGTAAGAGTTGATTTTTGACCAACTTCGGTGGGTCATAACTTGGCTTCTGAACCCTCAAATTTCGTGAAACTAGTTTTGAATGAAAGGTCTGTAAAGTTTGTAACATTCAAAGAACAGACTAAAAATAATTTTTGACAAGAAAGTTATGTGCATTCGAAGTTGGATATGAAAAATCGATTTTTCTGACTTAGCAACTTTTTGCAAACTTTGTTAAGTTTGCGTACATGAACATGCACGCGACGCGGACCCTGAGCTTTGCCTAGACGTTCCGCGTACATGGGCATGGTATGCGTACACGAAATGGAAAAAATTAAAGGCCCGCGTACGCAGGTAGGACCACGCAACATGGGGATGATTCCTTGCCCAAGGGGCCGGGCTTGTGTACGCAAACAAGTGTCGCGTACGCAACATAGAAAATTTTATGCTTCCGCGTATGCAAACATGGCATATGTACACGGAACCCTTATTTTCTGGAAAAGATGTTTTCAAGCTTTAAACTGTTCTCTAGCTTTCCAAATCCCTTCAACACCCGTTTAGGGTCCGTTAATGAGTCTTTAAACTTTAGAACAAGAGTGAGCGTGTTGAATAAGTTAGGAAGGGAATTGAGCAAGAAGTTGAGAAGTGAACGGTTGAATTATTAAGGCAATGGAATGATGAATGATACATGATATGTAATTGATAATGATGATGATAATAATAATAATGAATTAGAGATGGAATGAGATATGAATTGATGATGATAATAACAATGATAAATGATGAATTAAAAGTCTAATTTGACTTGTATAATTTGAGACAAATTGTTGACCCTCTGTCGTAAGATGTGACTGGACACTTTAACTCCCCGGATTTCCCCATGGGCATGCGCATATATATAAATTTGAGCATCGGGTGTCTCCCCTATGTATAAAATTGAGCATGGGATTTTGTTTCCCCATGGATGAGCTTGGGATTATTCCCATGAAAATTGTTGAGCTTGGTGATGTGCCCACAGAAGGATTGTCCAAGGTTAGCTACCAGGACATGTCGGGCTAGATATGTAACCGACAGATGATATCATCAGCCATAGGACAGGCATGCATCATATGCATTTGAATGTTTTGCTTGAGTGTGCATTTGTTTTGGATTGTCTAACTGCTTAGCCATGTTTATCTGCCACCTGTTTGCTTACTGTATATGATTCTACCCGTGCTTTCTTTGTTTGGCTTGTTTGTGTATGTTTTGAGAGACCCTCTCTTGGCGGAGGTATGAGAGTGGGTTGTTCCACCAGTGTTTAGGAGATTTAAAGGAGACAAAAGTGAAGAAGTGGATTAGAGTTAGGATCCCTTAGTTAAACTACCAAAATCTATGTTTTAGTATTAATTTTAAGTTTAATTTATGAGTGTCAGAGTTCTAGGAACGCCTCTGGCTTTCTCGAGACCTTTTATATTAACTATGCAGACACCTTTCCATGTTGAGATCCTCAGGTTTTTATTTCATACATATTTTTACTCTTTTTTAGATGCAGGTTGAGAGGTACCTCACTGATGATTCTGAAGGCCTTCGGGAAGCAAAGAACTATATTTTGGGCTTAGCATTTTATTTCTGATTGTATATATATGTATATAGTTATTCTCCGCATTGTATATTTTACATGTTGTCCCTCTTAGGGGTCGATATGGAGAAACAAGTGTTTAATATATGATTTTGGATAACTTTTGTTATGTATTATATATTTTCCTTCTCTGGCCAGCTTTAGCTTTGCAGATCGAGTTTGGAACTTGATATCTGTATTTTTTGAACTCTAATATGTATATATATGTTTTAGCTTTCTTACGATCTTGCTTATCCGTTTAAGCTTATCTTTACGAGAGTGACACAATTTCAGTTTTGATTTTCATCTAGCTTATCCTTCAAGACTCTTCGATATGTTTTTCTTTCAAATATATATATTCTCTTTTAGAGGTCGTAATACCTCGCCATCTCTCCTTTACGACTTAAGTGTAAGGCTCTGTGTGGTAGGGTGCTACAGTAGTGGAATAAAAAGAATCTTAGATATGTTATCTATATATTGTTTTTGGCCTCATAGATGTAGTTGTGTTGATGGACTTTATTCTGATTTGTTTGCATGTTAGAAAATTAAATCTCTAGATTTTTCAAATATAGTGTGCATTCCTTTGCTGATTCCTAGTCGTACATAGAATGGTATTTTTATGAATTTTCTATTTGGTTTGCCTAGGGTTAGAAAACGTAAATATATCATTAATTTTTCTATGGATAGATTTAATATGATGATATTTCTAATTGTAAGTCAAAATGTTAAAGATTCCACACACATTGCTGAGTTGTTTTCCAAAGACTTTGTTTACATGCTAATTTATGCTAGTTGTTTGAATGATCATATCTCGCATGTTACGAGTGTTGTGGATAATTTTGTGCGAGATATTAAGCATTCTCATAACTCTAATATTTATAACCCTGTTGAGTTTTATTCACATCTCTAATATTTTGCCCTCGAATAATGGTGTTATTGTAGATGGTAAATGATGAGAGGATATTTTATACGCTTTTTGATGTTATTTTCTTAGTGTTTTCAATATGTTTTGTTAAGTTTTATTATGCTTTAGTAGATTTTAACGCAAAATTCAATTTTTGGATGCTACTTTGAGCTTTTATGTTTTTTTTATAATTTTAGGTGATTTTTGGGTAAATTTGGCAAGTTTTGGCAAAGTCTGGTTCAGAGGCAAAGAAAGGACAACAAATGCTGTCAGATCCTGACCTCTTTGCATTCAAACGAGCATATCCGGTGCTATAGAGGTCCAAATAAAGCCTTCTTAATGGAGTTGGAAAGCTAACTTCTAGAGATTTCTAGCAATATATAATAGTTTATATTTTTCTTTGTAAATGAAGGCCCAAAATGGGCATTGAACGACCAAACTACCTCCTTTCTGGTGTTCAACACCCCAAAAGGATAGAAGCCAGCATTGAACGCCCAAGACTGGCATTCAATGCCACAAAGGGAGTAAGGAAGCATCATATCTACCCCCTATTAGGTGTTGGACGTGCACTCCCTCAAGTTAGAAGCCAAGCTCAGCCTAAACACTCACCAGGTAGGCCCAGAAGTGGATTTTCGCACCTTTAGCCTAGTTTCTTTCATTATTATAATTTCTAAGTATTATAAATTTCTTTTTAAGTCTAGTCATTAGTATAAATAAGGAGATATCACCATTATTTAGGATCTTATCCACCACATTCGAATATCACATATTACTTTTGTACAGTATGAGCAACTAAACCTCCTAGGTTAAGGTTAGGAGCTCTGCTGATTCCTATGGATTAATGCAATTACTTTTCTACTTCAATCGATGTTTGATTCTATTCTATGATGCATTGTCGTTCTTCATCCTTATGAATCTCGATTCTACATGAGTTCCTTACGAGTGCTGACCCAGATAGTATTGAGCTACAACTTGAAGATGTATCACGGGTTCCAACAAGTTATCTGGGCTAATTGGGGGTATATGACAAAAAAATCTCGTTAGTCAAGGGTAATTGAGGTTCCTGTGGCTCTAAGGGCTAGAATCGTAAGAGCATCAGTCTCTGATCCGGAAGATTCGACCTTGTCTGTGGCATTTTGAGTAGGATAATCAAAGAGATTGAATTGCGCGTGTTTTACCCTCTCCCAGATTGATCTAGTCTGTTCGGATGTTTGGTTTAGACCTGAGGAGATTAATGACCACGACCAATGGCTTAATCACTTACAGCCTTGCAATTGAAAGAATCATTCATCATTGAGGTAGTGAGTATGATGTGTTAGTCCAGAAGAAGAAGCAACTCCGAAACCTTAATTGACTGATAATTATTGTTTCTACGTTTTATTGTTATTGCTTGTTTATGAGCCTATAACAAACAAAAATAATTTTTCTATTTGCCTGACTAAGATCTGCAGGATAACCATAGCTTGTTCAATCCAGCAATCCTCGTGGGATTTGATTCTCACTCACCTGAGCTATTACTTGGACGACTCGGTGCACCTGCCGATTCAGTTGTGCGAGTCACAAATTCGCGCACCAGTAAAAATAAGGTTAAAAAGATTGAAGTTGACATTTTGAAGAGAGAACTTTTGTGTGGTCTGGAATTCAGAATAAATTCCCGTTGCAAGTATAGCTTCTAAACCAACAAAAGTCCTTTCTTACAAACGTTTTGGTTGTCACAAGTAACAAACCCCTAAATAAATTGATAACCGAAGTATTTAAACCTCGGGTCGTCTTCTCAAGGAATTGCAGGGAGGTATGTTCTTATTATTGGTTATGGGTCTTGTAAATTGGGGGTTTTGAAAGTAACGAAGAAGTATGTTAACTGACAAGTAAAACAAATAAATGACTATAAAATAAACTCTTGGCAAGATATGAGAAATTGGAAGTCCTATCCTAGTTATCCTTATCGATGGTGATGAGAATTGAGTTTTAATCCCACTTAGTTAACCTTTACTAAAGCAAAGGAAAGTCAAGTGGACTAATTAGTTTGATCCTCAGGTCCTAGCCAATTCCTAAGAAAGGACTAGAGTTATTAGAATTCAATTCAATTAGCAAAAATAACAATTATCAATCACGATGAGTTTGATAACTCAAGAGTCTCCAATTAATCAATTAAGGCCAAGAATATAAAAAGCTAGACAAAAATCATATGTCTAAAAATACCTCAATTTATATCAAATAAAGAAAATCATAACATGAATGGTCATTAAACAAATAAAAGAGAAAATAAATAAATAAGAACATTGAACCTGAGATGAAGAAGAAATATTCTTAATTTCTAAAAATCCTAATCCTAATCTTAAGAGAGAGGAGATAACCTCTCTCTTTAAAAACTACATCTAAAACCTAAAATTGTGAGTAATGATTGAATTGATCTCCTGAGTCTCTGCATGTTCCCTGACTTTAATCTGTGTTTCTGGGCCGAAAATTAGGTTGAAATGCGGCCCAAAATCTCTGCCAGCGACTTTTGTAATTCTGCAGATCGTGCACGTCACGCAGCCGCGTCGTCCACGCGATCGCGTCACTCAGCGTTTTTCGTACCACGCGTGCGCGTCGTCCATGCATTCACGTCGTTCGTGCAGCTTCCAATCCGCGCGGTCGCGTCAGGCATGCGAACGCGTCACTCTGATTTCTTCCATTTCGTGCGGTCGCATGAGCCATGCGACCGCGTGACTTCTCGCTGGTCATCTCCTCAATTCCACTGTTCCTTCCAGTTTTGCACGCTTCCTCTTCATTCCTTACGCTATTACTGCCCTATGAAGACTGAAACACTTAGCACATAGATCAAGACATCGAATGGTAATAAGAGAGGATTAAGATTAGCTAAATTAAGACTAAAGAAGCATGTTTTCAATCATAGAACTAAACTAGGAAGAAATTGTAAAATCATGCAAATCATATGAATAAGTGGGTGAAAAACTTGATAAAACCACTCAATTAAATACAATATAAACCATGAAATAGTGGTTTATCACACACATGAGGGACATAGTCATAATTCAGTGGGTAAAGAAGAACTATTAAACCATAGCATTTAAACCCGGAGATTGGGTTTAGATTCATTGGAGACAAGAAGAGCTTCTCATACAGAGGACAGCAATATTCGTTGCTAGAAAAGACGGTCCACTTCAAGTGTTGGGAGTTACCAAAGACAATTCCAGCAAGAATAATTTTCTTAATAAGTATTATGGTCAAATTGTGTTTAGTATATCTAATTTTTCTCCTTTTGATATATATATATATATATATATATATATATATATATATATATATATATATATATATGCAGATTTGAGAATGAATCTTTTTGAAGAGGGAGAGAATGATCTGAATACTAGAATAATTATACTATGTCGGTATTGGATATCAAAGAGACCAAGAGTTCGAGTAAAAAATAGTGGTGCTGAAATAGTGACACTCATGAAGTCCATTGGGTTAAATGAGGACATCAAGAAGCCCAAGAATTCATTTGAAATTCATTGGGAGACATAAAATTAGTATTAAATTTGAAATTATTTAGTTTTAATTTATTGTTAGGGTTGTTAAAATATTTTATTTGTTTAGTAGTATTTATAAGTGTTTTAAATTTAAATCAAATTTGATCTAATCTAATAAGATCAAATTTGATTTAAATTAGTTATCAAAATGTTTGACCTGCCAGAAAGTAAAAATTCAGCACCAAAGACCACCTGGAACTTTACAACCTTTGGAAATTCCATAGTGGAAGTGGGAAGGTATTTTCATGGACTTTGTCTCAGGATTACCGAGGATTAGGGCAGGTTTTGACGCAGTATGGGTAATTGTGGATCGGTTGACGAAGTCTGCTCACTTCTTGCCCGTCCGAATGAACTATACCTTGGAAGAGTTAGCCTGTTTGTATATCAAGGAGATTGTGAGGCTGCATGGTGTGCTTACAACCATAGTTATTGACAGGGATCCTTATTTCACTTCAAGATTCTGGGATGCCATTCAAAAGGCATTTGGGATGCAAATATGCTTAAGCATTGCTTATCACCCACAGACAGATAGACAATCAGAAAGAACGATTCAAACCCTAGAAGATATGTTGAAGGGTTGTGTGTTGGACCAACTGGCAAGCTGGGATTAGTATATGCCATTGGTAAAATTTGCATACAGCAACAGCTATCATGCCAGCATTAGGATGGCTCCGTATGAAGCACTATATGGAAGGAAATTCCAATCCCCATTTATTGGTACGAAGCAGGTGAGTTAATTATTTTAGGTCCTGACTTGGTATTTGAGACAACTGAGCAGATTAAGCAAATCCGAGCTAGAATTCTCACTGTGCAGAGTCGTCAGAAGAGTTATGTAGATTAGCGGCAGAAGCGGTTAGAATTTGGTGAAGGCAACTTTGTATTTCAAAAGTTTACACCAACCACGGGCATTGGACAAGCGATAAAAACTAAGAAATTAAACCCTAGGTACATTGGACCCTTTGAGATATTGAGCCGGATCGGCCCAGTAGCCTATCAAGTAGCTTTACTGCCACACCTTTCCAACTTAAATGACATCTTCCATGTATCTCAACTCCAAAAATACACTCCGGATACAACTCACATCTTAGAACCCGAATCAATTCAGCTAAAGGAAAATCGGACGTTTCAAGTGTTCTTAGTCCGAATTGACAATGTCAGCGTTAAGAAACTCCGAAGAAAGGAAGTCTCATTGGTAAAAGTTGCATGGCGTCGGGATGGAGTTGAAGAACGTACTTGCGAGCTTGAATCGAAAATGAGGAGAGACTACCCGCATCTATTTTCAGGTAATTAAATTTGAATTTTGGGGACAAAATTCCTAATTAGGTAGATAGGATGTAAATTCTGAAAAATTAATAAATAATTAGCTAATAAATTAAATAATATTCAAAGAAATTACTAAATTAAACTTTCATGGTTTAGAGAAGTAGAAATTTTAAAAATACAAATTCTGACACTAATTCTATAGATTTTGGCCCAAAACTAGGCCAACGGGATTAACCGGATCCAAATCGGGCCCAAATCCCAATATAAATAGTAAAACTTAACCTTCTCTTCCCCGATTGGAATGGAATCACGCTCAGGAAAGGAGAAATTCTCATGGAACACTAACTTCATTCTTCTCCTAAAATTCAATTTGTCATATCTCTCAATCCGGAGCTCCGATTGGCGCACCGTTTGGCCATGCAACCACCGCGTCAAGCTCTTCGAAACCATCCGAACGAAGTGGTAAGGAATTTACATTTTCTCACCCAGCCCTTCCTCCTTGAAAATTCAAAAATTTGGTTTATGGGTATTGAAGATTTTGATGTTTTGATATTTTAGGATAAAGGTAGCTTGTGGAAATTATTGTGTTTTATCCAAAGCAACTGTGGGTAAGATGAGAAAACTATTAAAATTTTGTGAATTATTGAAATTGGTAAAATTATGTCGATTATAGTGATGTTATATGAATTAAATTATGCTTCTTGTTGAATTGGAGTACAATTGGGGGTTTGAAATGAAATTCTGGTGATTGAGCTTGTGGAATTAGCATTTGGAAGCTTGGAGCTTGTGAAAAGAGAGGTTTTAAGGTGTTCTGAGCTTAGTGAAGAATCAGCCAAGGTATGGTTTTGGTTTCTCGTAGTTAATGTTTAACGTCACGTGAAAATTTAGGCTAGAAGATGGCATGCGTATGAGGAACCCCTGTTATCTGAAAATGATGTTTTCAAGCTTTAAACCATTCTATAGCTTTCCAAACCTCTTTAACACCTATTTAAGGTCCGTTAGCGAGTCTTTTAAGCTTTAAAACAAGAGTGAGCATGTTGAATAAATTAGGAAGGGAATTGGGCATGAAGTTGAGAAGTGAACGGTAGAATTATTAAGGCAATGGAATGATGAATGATACATGATATGTAATTGATAATGATGATGATAATAATGATGATATATAAATAGAATGAGATATGAATTGATGTTGATAATAATAATGATAAATGATAAATTAGAGCCTAATTTGACTTTTATAATTTGAGACAAATTGTTGACCCTCTATCGTAAGATGTGACCGGACATTTTAACTCGCCGGGTTCCCTCGTAGGCATGCACATATATGTAACTTTGAGCTTAGGGTGTCTCCCCCATGTATAAAGTTGAGCTTGGGATTTTGTCTCCCCCATGGTTGAGCTTGGGATTATTCCCATTGAAATTGTTGAGCTTGGGGATGCACGTACAGAGGGACTGTCCGAGGTTAGCTACCAGGACATGTCGGGTTGGCTATGTAACCGACAGATGATATCGTTAGCCATAGGATAGGCATACATCATATGAATTTGAATATTTTGCTTGAGTGTGCATTTGTTTTGGATTGCCTAACTGCTTAGCCATGTGTATCTACTACCTATTTACTTGCTGTATTTGAATTCTACCTATGCTTTCTTTGTTTGGCTTAATTGTGTATGTTTTGAGAGACCCTCTCTTGACGGAGGTTGAAGATGGGTTGCTTCACTAGTGTTTAGGAGGTTTAAAGGAGACAAAGGTGAAGAAGTGGATTATGGTTAGGATCCCTAAGTTAAACCACCGAACTCTATGGATTAGTATTAATTTTATGTTTGATTTCTGAGTGTCAGAGTTCTAGGAATGCCTTTGACTTTTCTGGGACCTTTTATATTAACTATGCGGGCAACTTTACCATGCTAAGAACCCTCGGTTCTCTTTCCATACATATTTCTACGGTTTTTTAGATGCAGGTCGAGAGGCACCTCACTGAGGATTCTGAATGCCTTCGAGAAGCAAAGAACTATATTTTGGGATTAGCATTTTATTTCTAATTGTATTATGTATATAGTTGTTCCCCGCATTATATATTTTACATGTTGTCCCTCTTAGAGGTCAATATGGAGAAAC
This sequence comes from Arachis hypogaea, assembly GCF_003086295.3. Taxonomy (NCBI): domain Eukaryota; kingdom Viridiplantae; phylum Streptophyta; class Magnoliopsida; order Fabales; family Fabaceae; genus Arachis; species Arachis hypogaea. The sequence goes on along the minus strand of NC_092045.1, from coordinate 75,749,237 downwards.
ATGTGTTTAGTATATGTTTTGGAATAACTTTGGGTTATGTATTATATATATTTATATACTTTGTTCGGCCTCAGTTTCGCAGGTCGAGTTTGGAGTTAATATCTATATTTTTGGAACTTTGATCTGTATATATATGTTTTAGCTTTCTTACGATCTTTGCTTATCTATTTACACTTATCATTACGAGAGTGATACGATTTCAATTTCAATTTTGGTCTAGCTTATCCTTCAAGGCTCTTCGTTATGGTTTTCTTTCTACTATATATATATATATATATATATATATATATATATATATATATATATATATATATATATATATATATATATATATATATATATATAGTATTCTCTTTTAGAGGTTGTAATACCTCGTCACCTCTACTTTACGATTTAAGCATAAGGCTCTGTGTAGTAGGGTGTTACAATACTGGAATAAAAAGAATCTCAGATATGTTATCTATATATTTTTGTTGGCCTTATAGATGTAGGAGTTTTGATTGACTTTATTCTAATTTTTTTGCATGTAAGAAAGTTAAATCTCAAGCTTTCTCAAATATATTATGCATTCCTTTGCTAATTCCTACTCATGCATAGAATGATATTTTTATGAATTTTCTACTTGGTTTGCCTAGGGTTAGAAAACACAAATATATCATTAGTTTTTCTATGGATAGATTTAATATGATGATATTTCTAATTGTAAGTCAAAATATTAAAGATTCTGCCCATATTGCTGAGTTGTTTCCCAAAGAATTTGTTTATATGCTAATTTGTGCTAGTTATTTGAATGATCATATCTTGCATGTTATGAGTGATTTAGATAATTTTGTGCGGGATATTGAGTATTCTCATAACTCTAATGTTTATAACCATGTTGGTTGTTATCCTTGTGAATCTTTGAATATTTTTAAGTCTTTGACTATTTTAGAATTATTATTTTTGCCCTTGAGTAATTGTGTTATTATAGATGGTAAAAGTAAGGTTAAAAAGAATGAAGTTGTGCACATGAAGGACATAGGCACAATTCAGTGGGTAAAGAAGAACTATTAAACCATAGTATTTGAATTCGGAGATTGGGTTTAGATTCATTAGAGAGAAGAAAAACTTCTCATACAGAGGACAACAACACTTGTTGCTAGAGAAGATGGTCCACTTCAAGTGTTGGAAATTATCAAAGACAATTCCAGCAAGAATAATTTTCTTAATAAGTATTATAGTCAAATTGTGTTTAGTGTATCTAACTTTTTTCCTTTTGATATATATGCAGATTTGAGAATGAATATTTTTGAAGAGGGAGAGAATGATCTGAATACGAGAATAATTATACTATGTCGATATTGGATATCAAGGAGACCAAGAGTTCGAGTAAAAAATAGTAGTGCTGAAATGGCGACACTCATAAGGTCCATTAGATTAAATGAGGACATCAACAAGCCCAAGAATTCGTTTGAAATTCATTGGAAGGCATACAATTAGTATTAAATTTGAAATTATTTAGTTTTGATTTGTTGTTAGGGATGTTAAAAGATTTGATTTGTTTAGTAATATTTATAAGTGTTTTAAATTTAAATCAAATATGATCTAATTTAATAAGATCAAATATGATTTAAATTAGTTATCATATTGATAAGAGAACTATTGTATAGCTTGGAATCAATCGAAACAAGAATCAATTTGTTGGTAGCATAGTCCAAACCAACAATGAATTCTCTCAATCAAATGTTTACATATTCTAATTAACCGAGAGTATTTAAACATCGGGTCGTTCTCCCTAGGAGTTGCAATGAAATGTACATTTATTGGCTATGAGAGAGCATGGGGAATTGGGAAAGCAAGAGAAGCAAGAGAGGAAATAAACATGCAAGGAATGTAAATGGCAACTCAAAAGCAATAATTGGGGAATTTAGGATTCCTATCCTAGTTATGGACCACAAACATGGCAATTGTGTGGGGTCAATCTAAATTAGTCAAACCTCCTTAGGAATTAGTCAAAAGGGCATAATTGATCTCAATCCATAAGTCCTAATCAACTCACTAATTACTTAGTGAAAGACTAGCGTCAATGGAAACCAAACCAATTAGCCGTTCCCACATTATGCTGAATAGACATCCACAACTCAATTCCACTCAAACACCCAATTTCTCAACCAAGAGTGTGGAAACTAAACATGCAAGAATTTAAACATCAAAGCAATAAAAGTCAAGGCAATTAAATGCAAGGAAAGAAAACTTCAAATGCAAGAAAACATCTTGGCAAGTAATTGAGAGCAAAGGTTACCTATCCTAGACATTGACCACAAAAATATGATGATTATGAAGAGTTAATCCTACTTAGTTAACTTTACATCGGAGATAAGTCAAATAGGCATAGTTGATTTCAATCCCTAAGACCTATGTCAACACTAATGGGTCACATAGAGTCAAGGGAGACCAAATCAACTAACTACTCTAATGTATCAAACAAGAATGGACATCAATGACTCAAGGATCATCGAAGTCATCAATCCCAAGCCATGAGTGGAGAAAAAACTAAGTAAAAACTAAGCCAAGCATTTTATCAAATATTTGGTGTGCATGAAAATAAAATAACATTAAATTGCATTAAAAATAAATTCTAAAGCTACCAAAGCAAGAAAATAACAATAACAACTAGATAAAGCATTAAATGAACATGAAACATAAATTTGCATTAATTAAAATTAAAATAACAAGAGTGTTCATAAAATGAAAAATGACATAAAAGAGAAATTAACAAAAAAAATGAAGAAGATGAAGACAAGAAAGCATAGAAACATAAATGAAACTACACTAAAACAAGAATTAAAGTGCTGAAATTAAAAGAAAACTAAGCTAAAAAACCCTAATTCTAGAGAGAGGGGAGAGCTTCTCTCTCTAGAAACTAAGAGAAAATATCATAAAAGCTAAACCTAATTGCCCCCACCCCTTCATTCCTATTCACTTTGGCCTTAAATAGCTTCAGAAAATGAGTTGGATTGAATTTTGGAGGCCCAGAATTTGCCCCCAGTGATTTGCCATTAATGACCTCACGCATATGCATGCGTGCGTAAGCACGACCTACTGTGCGTATGCACAGTTGCGCAGAATTTCCATCATGCGTATGCACGACACTTGGTGTGTACACATCCTTGCACGAAGTCACTACGCACGCATCACTGTGCGTACGCACCTTTCCAGTTGCTTCCAAACTCCATTTTCTTCATGATTTCTCCCCTTTTGGATGCTCTTTCTTCACTTCATCAACCCAAACATGCCTTGAAAAACCTGAAATCACTTCACAAATGCATCAAGGCACCGAATGGGATCAAAGTGAATAAAAACTAACTAATTTAAGCACAAAAGAGCATGTTTTAACTTTTAAGCACAATTTAGGGAAAAATCTCAAAAGCATGCTATTTAGGTGAATAAATGTGGGTTTATGTGATGAAATCTACTCAAATCATACCAAAATATATCGTAAAATATGGACTCATCAATTCTCCTACACTTAAACAATAGCATGTCCTCATGCTAAACACAACAAAAGGAGAAGAATGAAAGGGTAAACATTTTATTTATTGCAACTACGTATATGTATGCAACTACGCTAAATGCTATCTATATATATCTATACTATAATTTCTATTGAGTTTGGTAAAAAACAAACAAAAGAATCTCATCAATCCAAAGTAGAGGCTTAGGGCCAAGACAAAGCAAATATAGCAATATGAACAATACCCAAAGATTTGATTTGAAATTTTCAAAATTAAGTTCAACAACTTGCAAGAAGACATGATAAGCAATGAAATCATAGAATTGAGCAATTGAAACCCTCACCGGATGTGTTTACACTCTAGTCGCTCAGTGTTTAGGGCTTAATCACTCAATCCTCCCTTAATCATGTTTCTCAAAGATTTGCAAGTCGTCTAACAATCAACTAACATTTGATGAATGGATGCAAATATCATGAGGACTTTTGAGGGTTGTAATGGGGCTAGGTTAAGGGTAGGATTAATATGGTTAAGTGGACTTAGTAAATTGGATCTTTGATTAGCCCAAGTATCCCACCTAATCCTATATCATCCTATATACATAACAAAACAACCTAACTACCCATTTATCCCTTTCTCACATTCACTCATGCATGCTTCTTTTCAATTCAACCACATATGCATCTCTTATTTACATTCTTATTATTATTTCTTTTCTTTTTCTTTTTCTTTTTCTTTTTCTTTTTCTTTTTCTTATCATACAAGAGAGATGCCTATGTTCCAAGTAATGAATGCATGAGTGTTTTTCCACTTTTCCAAATACTCTCAATGGATACCCCAAAGAACTAACTACCAATGTTTTCCCACAAATTCCTCCACACTTGATTAACACACACACACAGTCAAATCCAAGCTAATCAAATATACAATTCAAGGACATAATGGTTTTTCACTTAGGGCAAATGATGTGCTTAAAATTAGAACAAATGGGAATTAAAGGCTCAAAAAGTGGTTTACAAGGGTAGATGTAAGGGTTGGCCATATGGGTTTGTGAGTTTAATTTCAAAAAAAAATAATGGCCTCAATCATACTAAATGCATTCAAAACATCAAATATAGGATATAAAGATTCAAGCAAATCTAAGATTACAATCATAAAAGGAGTATAACACACAAGAACAAATATTGTGATTGAAAATGTGTAATCACACAATTAAGGCTCAAATCTCACTTGGTATTTTTGTTCAAGCTCTTTTCTATGTTCCATAAAAATACTTCAAGCAAGTTCAAAAATAAGTTTTCAAATCTAATCAATGGAATGCCCAAAAAGAGATTTTTTTGAAAATTTTTTGTTGTTTTAACCAAAATTATTCAATCTAACATGAAACATGCAAGTATGTACTACCATAATACTATAAGCATTAAAAAAATATATACAAACAAACCAAACAAAGTACAAATAAGAACAAAAATTGAAAAAATTGAAGAAAAAGAACAAAAAAAGTATTGCAGAGTGTCTAAGAAAAGAATTTTATCCCTCTCGAAGTTGGCGATCCTCCCCCACACTTAATTAATGCACAGTCCTCCGTGCATGCACACGATCTGGAGGGTGAAGAGCTATGAGGCTCCACCTTCAGTTGGTGGGCTCCAGGGGTTCCGGGTTGTTGTGTAAACAAACAAACAAATAATAATGGAGGAAAAGTAAGATGTGTGTGGTATGATAAAAGACAATATGTGTATTCTAAATGCGTGCATAATTTAGAACACAATACATTGGTCGGGTAAAATGATAACCACAAAAGCAAAGGAAAGCATGTTTCTCAATCAAGTAGCCTAGGTTGCAAGTAAAGAATAAGCAAAATCTTAAGGCACAAGCAACCCTAGGTAATCACAACTAAAGTGAATTGAGTATTTGAAATATTGGATATTGAAATTGTGCAAGTGAAACGCAAAATTAATAGAAAATGGCACAATTAACAATAACCAATTCAATGATAAAAAGAGACTACTTATTCATTCTTAGGAATAATGAAATAATCACATGTGTAAGGTGCTTGTTACAAAAAGTGTCAAGCCTTGATAAGAATAAAATCAAATTGACTCCGAAAAATGCAAAGCATTAACAAGGAACAAATACCTTGTTATGTGATTATATTCACTAAAAACCAAGATGAATAAATAGTTCAACTCAATTCATTAAATTCATTATGCACTTATAAGAATTTCACCTAATATGCAACATGTAAATGTGCAAATCCAATTAGGTGTTAGTAATTTAAGGCAAAGTATAAGTGCATTAATGAAATTCAATCAAGAAGCAACCCAATTTAAGCAAACACTTGCAACTTATTTAATTAACAAACAACTAAAGAAAAACTACTATAATTACTAAAGTAGAAATGAAATGCAAAGAAAACAAAGTAAAGAAAGTAGAAAAGAGGGCAAAAGCAAGAGAAGAGAGGGTGGAAGAAAGAAGAAGAAAAGAAATAGAGAGAAGAGAACAAAAGAAGTGTAGAGGTGAGAAAAAAGGGGCGTGCGCACGCACAGGCATGTGTGCGTACGCACACTAAGCGAATCAGGGAGGGGTGTGCGTTCGCACCAGGTGTGCGAATGCTATCAGCAGAAAGGGAATCAAGAAGTATACGCACACACAAAAGTGTGCGTGCGCACAAAAAAGTAAAAGAAATGGAGGGTGAGCGGACGCACAAGCGTGTGCGAGCACTCTGAATAGAGAGGGGATTAAGAAGTGTGCATACGCACAAGCTTGTGCGCACGCATAGAATAATCTTTTTTTTTACATAGAATGAAGCGTCGACATTGTCAGCTGTCACGCCTTCTGTATGCACGCACACAGGTCCGTGTGCACGCACAGAGGCAAAATAATGGGGGATGCAGACGCACAAGGTGTGCCAACGCTCCTAGCAGAAGGGGTGCAAGCTGGTGTGCACGCGCACAGAATGCGAAAAATGGGGTTTTGTGCGTTCGCACAGGTGTTGTGCGCACGCACATGCTCTGTTTTTCTAAAAAAAATTTTAGTACTCTAAGGCACCAAACTTGATGTCCAAAATAGTTTTCCAACTCCAAAACATATTATTCATCAAAAACACGTAATCTAAACTAAAATCTAATCAATTAAGATGGAAATTAAACTAAACCTAAGCTATTTACAAGAGACAAAATGCAATAAATTGAAACTATGTACAAAGAGAGAGTTAGAAAGGTGTTACCACGGTGGAGTATCTCCCACCTAGTACTTTGTTTTGAGTCCTCAAGTTGGACTTTATTGGGAAGCTCTAACAATGCTTGAGTCTCCAAAATCTCCATTGATTGCACCAAACTAGGATGGAGTGTCCAACAAGCTATGAGCTCCCAACAAAAAAAAAATAAAAAGCAACCAAGAAAAATATATTCACAATGTTAACATATTCTCAATAGCAACCAAAAAGCAAGATATTCACATACTAGCAAAGAAGAAACAAGCTATTTACAATATTCACATATGCACAATAGCCAAAAGCATACACCATTGAAACTCCCTGGCAACGGCGCCAAATTTGATGAGAGAGTTTATTGTATAGTTTGGAATCAATCGAAAGAGGAATCAATTTGTTAGTAGTATAGTCCAAACCAACAATGAATTATCTTAATCAAATGTTTACAAATTCTAATTAACCGTGAGTATTTAAAGCTTGGGTCGTTCTCCCTAGGAGTTGCAATAAAATGTACATTTCTTAGCTATGAGAGAGTATGGGGAATTGGGAAAGCAAGAGAAGCAAGAGATGCAAATAGCAAGAGAGCAAATAAACATGCAAGGAATGTAAATGGCAACTCAAAAGCAAGAATTAGGGAATTTGGGATTCCTATCCTAGTTATGGACCACAAACATGGTAATTGTGTGGGGTCAATCCAAATTAGTCAATCCTCCTTGAGAATTAGTCAAAAGGGCATAATTGATCTCAATTCATAAGTCCTAATCAACTCACTAATTACTTAGTGAAAGACTAGCGTCAATGGAAACCAAACCAATTAGCCATTCCCACACTATGCGGAATGGACATCCATAACTCAATTCCACATAAACACCCAATTTCTCAACCAAGAGTGTGGAAACTAAACATGCAAGAATTTAAACATCAAAGCAATAAAAGTCAAAGCAATTAAATGCAAGGAAAGGAAACTTCAAATGCAAGAAAACATCTTAGCAAGTAATTGAGAGCTAAGGTTACCTATCCTAGACATTTACCACAAACATATGATGATTATGAAGAGTTAATCCTACTTAGTTAAGCTTACATCGAAGATAAGTCAAATAGGCATAGTTGATTTCAATCTCTAAGTCCTATGTCAACACTAATGGGTCACATAGAGTCAAGGGAGACCAAATCAACTAACTACTCTAAAGTATCAAACAAGAATGGACATCAATGACTTAAGGATCACCGAAGTCATCAATCCCAAGTCAAGAGTGGAGAAAAAACTAAGTAAAAACTAAGCCAAGCATTTTATCAAACACTTGGTGTGCATGAAAATAAAATAACATTAAATTGCATTAAAATAAATTCTAAAGCTATCAAAGCAAGAAAATAACAATAACAACTAGAGAAAGTAATAAATGAACATGAAACATAAATTTGCATTAATTAAAATTAAAATAACAAAAGTGTTCATAAAATGGAAAATGACATAAAAGAGAAATTAACAAAAGAAATGAAGAAGATGAAGACAAGAAAGCATAGAAACATAAATGAAACTACACTAAAACAAGAATTAAAGTGTTGAAATTAAAAGAAAACTAAGCTAAAAACCCTAATTCTAGAGAGAGAGGGGAGCTTCTCTCTCTAGAAACTAAGAGAAAACATCATAAAAGCTAAACCTAATTGCCCCACCCCTTCATTCCTCTTCACTTTAGCCTTAAATAGCTTCAGAAAATGAGTTGGATTGGATTTTGGAGGCCCATAATTTGCCCCCAGCGATTTGCCATTAATGATCTCACGCATATGCATGCGTGCGTACGCACGGTTGCACAGAATTTCCATCGTGCGTACGCACGACACTTGGTGCATACGCATCCTTGCACGAAGTCACCGTTGTGCGTACGCACGCATCACTGTGCGTACGCACCTTTGCAGCAGCTTCCAAACTCCATTTTCTTCATGATTTCTCCCCTTTTGGATGCTCTTTCTTCACTTCTTCAACCCAAACTTGCCTTGAAAAACCTGAAATCACTTCACAAATGCATCAAGGCACCAAATGGGATCAAAGTGAATAAAAACTAACCAATTTAAGCACAAAAGAGCATGTTTTCACTTTTAAGCACAATTTAGGGAGAAAGCTCAAAAGCATGCTATTTAGGTGAATAAATTTGGATTTATGTGATGAAATCCACTCAAATCAAACCAAAATATATTGTAAAATATGCCCTCATCACATATCTTTTACGATCATTTAATTTAAATTAGTTATGATATCTTTTTGTTATCATATCTTTTAATTTTAGAGTAATATTTAGAAAGATTTGACCCATTTTTAGGTAATCTATTAGGGGTCTATGTAAACACTTTTTGTAAGACAATTTAGACAGTTTTTTACTAATATATTTTTTGGGTGCTAATATGCATGTTTTTCCTTTTATGTATGATCAAGTGAATTGAGTGATATATTTTACTTGTTGCATGAAGAAAAAAAAGCATACAGTCTTAGATAATTCTTAGTGTTAGTTCTTTCAATTTTCATCCCTCTGATCCAGGTTGTCAAGGACAAGTTCTTTGTGCTAGTAGAAAATTCCTTCCAATGACCTAAGTTGCTAAGAATAGATTTCTTAGATGTCTACTAGAAAAATCCTTTTTCTGTCCATCTTATTTTCGCATTAAATTTTTCATCTTTTTCATTCTGCTATGTCTTTTCATCTTTTGTTCTTATCATATTTTTTTTGTTTGGATTAGATAAGATACCTTAATTTAAACAAAAAGCTACTTATACACCAATTTCAGCCACTACTTTCAACCACCATATACAAAGTCGATAAAATACTATATACATAGGAGCTTTTTTCTTCGCGACCAACCCAGAATCTTCTCTGTGTCACTGCTCCTCAGTTTCTTCTCTTCTCCGCACAGGGCCGTTCACCCTCCTCTTCTCAGTATCGTTCATCTCCTTTTCTTATCATGGTTTTCTCTTCTCTTCTCTTCTCAGTGCGCTTCACTCCTCTCTTTTCCTCTTCTTAGTGCACTTCACTCTGCTCTCCTCTTCTTCTTATCATGCTCCATTCTCCTTTTCTAATCGAAGGTGAGTTTCTCAGATAAATGATTTATCAATGCATGTTGATTTATTTTGGTTATTCTCATATTAGGTTTTGATTCTATTTTTATTGGCCATAATTAGAAAATTTGTTGTTTATTGATATAAAATCCTGAATTCAAATTCAGAATTTAATAGAATCTACAAGCTCAAATGATAGGTTTGTGCTTTACTTTGTTCATATGTTATTAGTTTATGATTCCTGATTTGATTTTAGGATATGTGATTGGTTTCTTTTTGGTCCTGCATTGATTGTAGTAAAGCTCTGCTGTCTTGTCAATACATCAATTTCATATTTTTTTATTTTTTGTTCTTTATATTCTAGGGTTTTGATTTTTTATTGTGTAGTTTGTATCCAAAAATGAAAAAGTTTTGTTGTTGTGATTAGAATCTATTTTGATTCATCTAGTTCTAAAGTTGAAGTTGTGAGTAAAAATGATATATTTATTCTTTCGTTGCAAACTATAACTTTGACTTTAATTAAGCTTGTGCATGTGATTTTGGTTGTTAATATAATAATTATATTGTGCATTCAATTGCCCTCTTATTTATTTCTTGGTTCTAATCTTGTATGCACATCAAATAATTTTTAGTTTGAGGTAGTGATAGTGATAAGTAAGAGCTGATTCCTTTTTTACCAAATCATATTGGGGATAATATGTGATTCTGTGTTGTGTTGTGTTATGCTATGCTATGCACTTTTATTTGGTACAATTTGTATATTTAAAAAGGTGAGAGGGGAGTTTATCTTTTATATGAATTAACAACCATTTTTTAATCTCAAATTGTATTTATGATTATCATTCTCATACTTGTTTGCTTGGTTATCGATTATATTGACTATTTTTGTTCTTCTTTTATTTTTATTATTTTTAGCATCAAAACACATTTAAAAACTTAAAAGTGTTTGATCATTATAGTTTATGCAGAAGCATTCTTGAAGGAAGACAACATGAATGTGGCCAAATGATATGTTTTGAATCATGGGTGGAGAAAGGCAAATAGATATGGGCACAAATGTATTTTTGCTGTCTATATGGTGCATTTGGAAGGTTAGAAGCAACTTAATATTCAACAATGAGTACTTTAAAGTGGAGAAGGTGATGTATTATATCATATGTTGTATTGATTTTTTGAGAATTCATATATAGAAAAAAAGGTAGCACGAGGCGAGATCGTTACTGCTGTCAAAATAGATACAATGAAGTGGGGACTTTGATCTGGTATAGAGGGACATATGTATGTAAGCAAAACGTTAAAAATGAATTGCATCTGTGAAGTAATGAGAGAGTATCATTAGTGGTCTATTTTTAAGCTTATTATGAGCTTTATAATGTTTTTATGTATTCTTAAATTGATGTTGTTGTCTTTGATTTACCATGTACCTCACCTCCCTTGAAGGGATTTTTGTGAGTGAATAAGTACAAAATTTTAAACATTTAATTTTTGAAATTTTAAGTATCATAATCAAACATGTTATAAATTATATTACAAAATTTAATTATAATCAAACGCGATCAAAGTAATAATCAAACTTAAGAATCAAAAATCAAAGTTCAACCTCATGATATAGTCAGATTATAATCAAACATGCTTCAATTCATATTACAAAATCTGATTATAATCAAACACGCGCAAAATAATAATAAAATTGAAGAAACTCATACTATAATTAGATTATAATCAAATATGTTCAAAATCATGTTACAAAATCTGGTTATAATCAAGCACACCTAAAGTAATAATCAAACTCGACAATGCAAATCAAAGTTTAAGATTATGTTATAATCATAGGCCTAATAAACATACAAGCTTTTTTTTGCATACAAGTTTATACAAGTTGGCCCAAGCCCAACAAAAATAACCCTTACATTAACATGCGTGTAAACATGCACTCACTCAACTGTTCAATAGCGCGCTATTATGAAAAACGCTTCTTCTTCTTCCTCGATCAAAACCCCAACCCTAAAAATTCAAACAACGCTTGAAATCTTTGAAAAACTGTCAAAATCTTCGCGAAAACTCAAGGGACTTTACAAGAGAAGTTCAAAATCTCCATCAAGAAACACAAAAACAAAAGATGAAAGATTATTGAAGGTACTGCTCACTATTCGTCCAGTTTTTTCACTTTTCTCTTTCTAATTTCGATCGCGAAACACTAGATAGTCATATTTCTGTTTATTTATTAGTACATTCATTATGTGTTCTTGCTTTAAAGTTCATATTACTATTCTCATCATACTGTTCAATCGGTGATAACTATCTTATGTACTGTTTCGTGTATAGTTTAGCGTATATTTTCATGTATTTGAGGGATTTTAATGTGTTTTTGTGCATGTTTGCATGTTTTGAACTGAGTTTGTCTGTAGAAACTGAGTTTGTATAACTAGAAACTTTTGGTGTATTTCAAGTGAATTGGAGTGTAATTGGTGCTGTTGTCCTATTTTTGTTGTAACTAGAAATGGAATATTATTCTTGTGCTTCTGGTGTCATTTTATACATATTTGATTGACTTGAATATCATTTTGAACTCAAATTATTTCATGTAATCAAAAAATAATAGAGGTGTATATGGCTCATATGTCGATATATTTTTGGTGAATTGAGGTGCACTTCGTGCTGTTGTTATCTATTAACCTTATTTTTTATTTGTTACAGAAAAAATAGCAAGCAAGAATCCTGCACCAGAATATAATGTAAGCACATATATCTTAGGCCAACTAAATTTTTTCTTGTATAAATATAATTTATTTAGATGATTCTTGTTTGTTTACAAAACAAAAATATTATTTGAGATGCTCCATAAGACTCCTTCATGATAAATGTGAAAACATGAGTCATGAAAAGAAAGCCATTGGTGGCTTGATGCACATTCCTCCCATGAATGTGCTGCATAAGCTCTTGAAAGAGTTGACATATTCGTTTGATCTGATAAAAATCACATTGGACACCCAGTACGGTGTTTGGAACATCATCCAGGAAAATATAGGAGCTGCCTTTGGCTTGAATATATCTGGTAATCGATTACAAATACTTGCATTCTTTGTAATCTATTATGTTAATTATTTCGGTGTATTTTTACATTATATTTGTGTTTTTGAAGCATTTTTGCTACTTTTGTAGGGTCGCTCTTTCCAAGCAAAGTTAAATTTCAAGACCTTATTAAGGAGGACAAGGAAGTTTATAGATGCTTCCAAGGCAATACTTTGAAGCAATTGACAGACTCAATGATGGAGATTAGTGTTGACGGGGACGAAGATCGGCTAAAGTTCCAGAGGACATTCATCCTCTACATTTAAATGTCCTTCTTGTTGTCGACAATCATAAACAAATTTTCTCCCGTTCACATACCACTAATTTTGCGTGTGGACACCATATATGAGTGAAATTGGGGTGGTCATATCCTTAACTTCCTCATCAAGGGCATAAGTGAGAAAATATTGAGAAAGAAAAAATTTATTGATGGCTGCCTCTATGCTCTCACAATTGTATAATTTCATGAATTCACACACAAAAATAAGCCACTGGATACAATTCCTGGACCACTGTGATTGCAGCACTGGACTAAAGAGTTGCTGGTTTAGAGGTAGGGGTGAAAAAAGGCCAGGCGGCCTGTCAGAGGCCTGCAGCCTGGCCTGTGTTTGGCCTGGCCTGGCCTGTGTTTGGCCTGGCTGGCCTGTGTTTGGCCTGGCTGGCCTGGCCTGTTATAAATTAGGTACAGGCCCAAACTCTTTTAAAAGCCTTAATACATTAATAGGCCAAGCTCAAGCTCACTAATTAGCCTTATAGGCCTGTCAGGCCTGCCTGAGCCTGTTAAAATATAATTAAATATATAAATAATTATTTATTATTAATAAAATTATGAGATATTTTAAATTTATTATATTTTATTATAAATATTTTTGTATATTTTAAATATGTTAAAAGTTTAAATTTTTTTATAAATATTAAATATATGACATATTACATATAACTATTTTTATTAAAAAATAATTTTTTTTAGATAATATTTTTATTTTTGTAAAAAAAATTATCAGGCCTTTTAACAGGCTTCAGGCTAGGTCATGCTAAATAACAGGCCAGGTCTAATACTTTATAAAGAGCCTATAACAGGCTGCAGGCCAGGCTCAGGCCAATCAACTGTATGACAGGCCAGGCCTGTTAAGAGCAAAGCCTGGCCTGGCCTGGCCTGTTTCCACCCCTATTTAGAGGATATAAGTAGTGATTAAGGATCATATGGTAACTCAACAGAAATAACAGGCCCAAACATCATATATTTGTTTTATATATATGATGTAAAATAATGTTTTACCTGTTTTAGGGCATCGTCAAGAGAGCACAACTGAAAGACAAATTGACAAGAAGCAAGAAAAGAAGGATAAAAAGAAGAAGCCACAAAAGAAGAAGGACATTTCTTCAGAAAGTGATAATGTTACTGACCATGAGTCTATTCTGAACAAGACTCAGAAGAGGCACCAAAAAGAAGAAAACAACCAACAAGAAAGGCAAAAAAGTAAGTATTATTTTTCAGTATATTTTGTCAATTTTACTGTGTTTATTGCCTGATGATTTTTGCTGTCCTGGATAGAATCCAAAAAAAGGAAGCACATTGTTCAAGATTCATCTTCCGAAAACCAAACTGAATCTGATGATGAGTAAGATTAAAAAATTATCATTGGAATGCTATGTGTTCTGTTTATATCAAAATTTTATTTGTTAACAGAATGTTTTCAATTTATTGTCAAAATTGAAGAATTGGAGCAAATAACAAAAGGAAGATTGAAGAAAAAAGTTCACAATCCTGCAAAAAAAATATGCATTGCTTTCAGGTGTATTTTATCAATTTCGTTATGTTTATTTGCCTGATGATTCTTTGCTTTCCAAGATGCAATCCAAAAAAAGAAAATATGTTATTGAGGATTCATCTTCTGACACGCAAATTGAATCTAATGATGAGTAAGATACATCGTAACGCTATTTTTTCTTTTTCATCAAAATTTTATTTGTTAACATAATCTTTTGCATGTACTGTCAGAACTGAACAAATACAACAAATAAGAGGAGCAAAAAAGAAGAAAACAAATGATAAGTCTGCACAAAGGTATGTTTTGCTTTTTGGTGTATTTTGGCAATTTTACTATGTTTTTGTTGCCTGATGATTGTTTGCTTTCTCAGGATGCAGAAAAAAACCATAGATATATCAGAAGGTGAGCTCCACTACACAGAAGCTCACTATGATTCTTCACAAGCGTAAGATTCAATATGTAAAATCCTTTCTTTGATAAAATTTCCTAAATCTTGATGTAATTAATTATTCTAGTTTTACTGAATAATATTTATTTGTCCTTAGAATGCTGGATGTGAACTTGGCAAGTGAAAATAATCCTGTGTTTTAAACACAGACAGATTAGAGCAGTGTAAATAAGGCAAGTGATAACCTGTAATTTCTGTTTCTGTTACCATTTTCTTAATTCTTGTGTTACCATATTTTGCTTTTGATTCCATATATATATATATAGAGAAAAAAATCTCTTTAATACATTTTTCACACTACAAGAAAAAAGGCCTATGGCCACGCTTTTTTCTTGCCACACTTCAAAAGCGTGGCCAAAAGTGGTCAATGGCCACGCTTTTATGAGGGTGGCGATAGATTAGAGATTTGGCCACTTTTTTTTTGCCACGCTTCAAAAGCGTGGCGAAAAGGATCAACGGCCACGCTTTTGTAAGGGTGGCAATTGATTAGAGAAAAGGCCACGTTTTTTTTGCCACGCTTCAAAAACGTGGCCATAGAGAGAAACAAGGACGTTTTAAAAGCGTGGCGACATGATTTCATTACGGCCACGCTTACAAAACGTGGCTATATGCTAGTACACTTTTGCCACGCTTTAAAAGCGTGGCCAAAAGTTTCTTTTCTGCCACGCTTTAAAAGCGTGGCCGTAGAGAGCAATAATAACGTTTTAAAAGCGTGGCGAAAGAGCCCCTGTAAGACCTAGAAATTTTAGAAGATTTTATTAAGAGCTAATTTAGATTTATTTATCACTAAGTATTTTAATCTTTGAAATTATTTTATTGAAGATACTTAAAACAAATTTTGACTAATTGAGTTTAAAGTAATTTAAGATTTTATCTGATTTTATAATTATCGAATCTATATTTCAAATTATAAGGTTTAGCAAATGTAAAATAATAAAAATTTTATATAATATACTCTAATTTTATTAAAATTTATTAAATTCTAATTTACCCAAAATTCCTAATTTTATTTTTATCCCAAATTAAACCCTAATTCCTAAGTTAAATCCCACAAACCCTAATTTCCACCACCTCACCGTCACTCACCCTTTTTTCCACCGCCATTCCCTTCCCAACAGCACTAACACCTATCAGCTTTGGCAAAAACTAAAGAAAGAAGGAAAGAAAAGAAAAGAGAGGGGGAACGAAGGAACAGAAGGGAGAAAGGAGGGGAAGAGAGGGCCGCGACGGGGGAGAAGAGAAGAGGGGAAGGAGACGCGCCGGTGTTGCTGGGTGTTGCCGCCGCCGTCGCAACCTTGCCGAGCCTTGGAGGGAGACCCCGCCGTTAAGCCGCGTCACCGTCGAACTCGTCCAACTGCGCCACCGCGCTCAGCCTTGTCTCGCGTCACCACTGTGCCATGCGTCACCGCCGTTCGCACTGTCAGTTTCGCGCAGGGGAAACCATGGCCGTTGAGGGTCCATCCACGCCGTAGCTGAAGCTTGAACGCCGCTGCAACCACCGCGTGTTATCGTCTTCAAATCGCCGCCGTTGGAGTCGCGAACAGAGATCGCGCGCAAGGGAAATCGTCGAGGAGCTTCCGTCGTCGCCGCGTGCTGGGCTCGCCGTCGTTCTGCCCGCGCAGTTGCTGCGTTGCCGGAGCTCCTCGCCGCCGCTGCTGGCCCCGGAAACCGCCTTTCAAGCCTGTGTCTGTTGGTAAGCCCTAACCCTGCTCCAGCTTCTTTATCCGTTAAGTGTTTATCGTGAGAGTTGTCGCTGAGGTTGTCTGTGCCAGGTTATACGGTCACCGTGAGTCTCTTTGCCGCCGTCCAAGCTGCCATCAGAAGGATCCACCACAGCCTCCTCTGTTCTTGTCTTCGAATCAGTACTGCCCTTTTCCAGTTTCAATCCCAATTCTGCTATTTCTGAATATGTAACTCCTCAGTCCTTACTCTGGAATGAATTTGTCTTTCCTCTGAAAGTTGCCCTGGATGAACTTGTTTATTGTGCTGTTTTGGTGTTGAATTCTGGACTTGTGATTGCTGTTTGTTGTATTTTTTTTTCATTGTCCAAATTAGATGCTGTGGAAGTGTTATTGTTTCATTAATTTTTCTTGGTTTGTTGTTGCTGAGTTCTGCTCTGCTTGTTGCTTGGTCCATATTATATGAACCGCAATGATTTCAGTTTGTGGAACTGGTTAAGTCATATGAATTCTGTTTGCTGCTTGCTTGAACCTGGGAAACATGCTATTTACTGCTGCTGTTTAATAAGTGTTGCTGCTTCGTGCCATGTGTTAGCAACTCGTTTTCTTGTTGCGATTCTTTGTGCTTATTATGCATTCATGCTCATTACATCCTTAATCATTGGCTGCTGCTGATTTCTCAATTTGCATTTCCTCTTCTGCTCACTTTCTATGCATGTATATATGATGTTCATTCTTGGATTCTTTTGGGTGGGGGGGGTGTTTGCCTAAATTTGCTTGGCATCGGGAAATTGTTGTGTGATCATGCAATTGCACTTGGATTCTTTTGCAACAATTATTCATGGATCTTATTTTTCATTTTCTTTTCATTATTAAGTAAATAATTAAATTAATTTCACATTGTACTAAAGCACATGGGACTGTGGCCTAAAACATTGGATATCTGAAAGTAAATAGAAATTAAATTGATGTTTTCAATGAGAAGGATTTCTGCTAATTCTGAGAGATTGAGGTTATTCATTTGTTTGTGATAGAAAACATTGTGTCCCTACTTTGATGTGGTTTCTGATGCTTGCATTGTGCTGCCATTATCTAATATAATCTGAAATTCTGAACAGCCATTTGAATTTGTATTTGCATTTCTCAATCATGCACTATTATTATATTGTCTATTGTTAATTCAAGTATAGTACACACGTCCTTTTTTTTTCTTGCCTATGGCCTATCATAAATTGTTTTAATAATCTTTTCATTTTTACTTCTTTACAAAGTTGATGATTACAGTCATGATCATAATGGCAAATATGACAAATCTTAATATTGTGCTTGGGCAATTCATGCAACTGATATAATTAACTCCCTAAAGTTCTCCACCCCCTCCTCTCCTGCTGTAGTGGCTGTAGTGCTGTTATTAGAATTAATGCTTTCTTATTTTTAATTGTTTTTCCTGTTTTCCAGGTTCCATTGTAGGTCTAAACTTTGCTGTTTATGAGTCTTTGAAAGATTGGTTAGTTAAATCCAATCCATTTGGTCTAGTGCAAGATTCTGAGTTGAGTGTGACAACTCGCCTGAGTCAATGGATTACTATAATCAGAAATGATGTGTTGATGGAAAAGGACTTGTTCTGCCCAGTCAGATTGTAAGTTCGGCTTTGCTATGTCCTAATTCAGCCGAAAATCGGGGATTTTGGAGTATTACACTCTTGCTTCTTCTTGTCTTATGTCTTACTTTATCTTTTGTAACTTAAACATGTTTTTTGTTCCCTTGTTGATTTTGCTATTTCAGGGAAGCTGTGAAACATTTTGGTCCTGGTCCTAGTGTTCCTCACAGCCATACCAAGCCTTATGTACGATCTAAGGGAAGGAAGTTTGAGAGGGCTAGAGGAAGAAAGAACAACAAAGGACTTGGTGTTTAAGTTGTATTGTTTCTGTATTTTTCTACCGTTTTTAGTTTTGGAATTTGAACTCGAAATTTATTTTGTATTTGAATATTAGTTTATTAATGTATAAAATAATTAAAGCAAAAATTGTCACTAATTATTGTTTGATTTGTCTTGCAATAAAAATTGCATACTATATTTATAGGTTTGGTAATAAAAAAAATTGAAAATTTATATTGTAGTAATTAAGATCAAGTAAGGAAAAGAAATTTTTTTTTAATTTAACAAGTCTTTCGCCACGCTTTAAAAGCGTGGCTGTATATAAAGCGTGGCCGTATCTCTCCCTATTGCCACGCTTCAAAAGCGTGGCCATATCTCTACCTATCGCCACGCTTTTAAAGCGTGGCCGTATTTCCCACCTATAGCCACGCTTTTCCAAGTGGCTGTTTGTAAAAAAGCGTGGCAAACAAAAAGCGTGGCAATAGACTGAAAAAAGCGTGGCGATAGAGCAACCGCCACCCTCTGATAGGCCACCCTTACGAAAGCGTGGAAATAGCTCAAAAAGCGTGGCGAAAAGCTATCGCCACGCTTTTTTCAGCTTTTCGCCACGCTTTAAAAGCGTGGCAAAAGACGTGTTTTCTTGTAGTGTCAAGAAAAAAAAGCAAAAGAAAAAAAAAGAAAAAACTAAAACTATGTAAGTTCTCATAAAACAGAAGTTGTGTTTCTATTGAATGCTTGAGGTGTATTGGTGAGATGATTTTTGTGCATTTTAGGTTCAAAGAACAAGAAGAATCATTAAATGAACCAGTTCCTCAAGAAAAAATGATTGTTCTTCAGAAAGAGGCCTATTCACAATCAGAACCACTCGACATGTGAGTTTTCCAACTTACTTTCAATCTTCTATTCTTTGAGTTAATCATTTCCACCTGAATATTTACTCAATATTACCTTTTTATTTTTGTCTTCATTAGATTTCCACTTCAAATATGTACGCTTCCATCAGAAATAACAGCCTCAAGCCCTCTGCAAAATCAATTAACTGCTGCAAAGTCTCCGAGCGAGGAATATACAAAAGAAACTATTAATGCGTAAGGAATAATACTTTTGGTGTATTTGGTTTGTCTTTGGGTGTATTGTGCATGGTTTAATGGGTTACATGTCTTTTTAAATAGCGGTCTATTTGGTTCTTATTTCGGTGTATTTCTTGTAAATTGAGGTGCAATTGCTTTTTTTTAAATTTAATTCCTCTTCTATAATCCTGTAGTACTCCACAACCTCATGACCTTGTTGAAAACACACCAATAGAGCCAATAGCTCCTTCTAAAGTGTAAGTTCTACACAATATAATTTTCTTTCAATATTTTTTTGTCTATTCTTATAATATTTTATATGTCACCATGTAGTCATCCACCCTCTCAAGCTAATGTTGGATTAATGATGGTTGCTGATGAGCGGATAATTTGTATGCTTTTTGGCATTATTTTTAGTATGTTTTCAGTATGATTTAGTTAGTTTTTGGTATATTTTTATTAGTTTTTAGTTAAAATTCACTTTTCTGGACTTTACTATGAGTTTGTGTGTTTTTCTGTGATTTCAGGTATTTTCTGGCTGAAATTGAGGATCCTGAGCAAAAATCTGATTCAGAGACCAAAAAGGACTGCAGATGCTGTTGGATTCTGACCTCCCTACACTCGAAGTGGATTTTCTGGAGCTACAGAAGCCCAATTGGCGCGCTCTCAATGGCATTGGAAAGTAGACATCCTGGGCTTTCCAGCAATATATGATAGTCCATACTTTGCCCAAGATTTGACGGCCCAAACCGGCGCTCAAAGTCACCCTCAGAAATTCCAGCGTTAAACGCCGGAACTGGCATAAAACTTGGAGTTAAACGCCCAAACTGGCATGAGAACTGGCGTTTAACTCCAGAAAAGGTCTCTACACGAAAATGCTTCATTGCTCAGCCCAAGCACACACCAAGTGGACCCAGAAGTGGATTTTTACGTCATTTACTCATCTCTGTACACCCTAGGCTACTAGTTTACTATTAATAGGATCTTTTGACATTGTATCAGTACCTCATGACACTTTACACGTTTTCTTTGTGTACTTTCCACGGCATGAGTCTCTAAACCCCATGGTTGGGGGTGAGGAGCTCTGCTGTGTCTTGATGGATTAATGCAATTACTACTGTTTCTTATTCAATCATGCTTGCTTCCATTCTAAGATAATACTTGTTCTTAATCCGGATGAATGTGATGATCCGTGACAATCATCATCATTCTCAACTATGAACGTGTGCCTGCAACCACCTCCGTTCTACCATAGATTAAGTAGTTATCTCTTGGATTCTTTAATCGGAATCTTCGTGGCATAAGCTAGGATTGATGGCGGCATTCAAGAGAATCCGGAAGGTCTAAACCTTGTCTGTGGTATTCTGAGTAGGATTCAATGATTGAATGACTGTGACGAGCTTCAAACTCCTGAAGGCGGGGCGTTGGTGACAGACGCAAAAGAATCACTGGATTCTATTCCGGCCTGATTGAGAACCGACAGATGAATTCCGCGTGCTGTGACAGAGCATATGCAATCGTTTTCACTGAGAGGATGGGAGGTAGCCATTGACAACGGTGAAACCCTACATACAGCTTGCCATGGAAGGAGACTTGCGTGTTTGAAGAAGAAGACAGTAGGAAAGCAGAGATTCAGAAGATGGAGCATCTCCAAACCTCAACCTACTCTCCATTACTGCAAAACAAGTAATCATTTCATGTTCTTTTGTCTTTCACAATCAATCCTGATAATTTCTGATATCCTGACTAAGATTTACAAGATAACCATAGCTTGCTCCAAGCCGACAATCTCTGTGGGATCGACCCTTGCTCACGCAAGGTATTACTTGGACGACCCAGTACACTTGCTGGTTAGTTGTGCGGAGTTGCAAAAGTGTGATTGCAATTTCGTGCACCAAGTTTTTGGCGCCGTTGCCGGTGATTGTTGAGTTTGGACAACTGACGGCTTATCTTGTTGCTTAGATTAGGACTGTTTTATTTTTGTTGGTTTAGAGTCTTTTACTTGAGTCTAGTTTCATATTTTAAGTTTGGTGTCAGTTGCATGCTTTTGTTTTTCTTTTAATTTTCGATTTTGCATGTTCTTAGTCCCTTTTTGATTCATAAAAATTCTAAGTTTGGTGTCCTCCTTGTGTTTTTCCTTTAAAATTTTCGAAAAATTAGTGTTTGATTTTCTAAAAATTTTAAGTTTGGTGTCTTTTGTGTTTTTCTCTTTCCTTTTTTTTTAAAAAAAAAATCAAATCTTCTTCATAAAGAAATTTTCAATCATATCTTTTTATTTGCTGTTTTCAAAATCTTTTTGATCAACTAATTGATTCAATTCTAAATTTGCTTTGATCTTATTTTCTTTTTGATTTTCGAATTTTTATTTTACTTTTATTTTATTTTATTTTATTTTATTTTTTTTCGTTAATTCAAAAAAAAACAAAATTTATCTCTTTGCAATCATTATCATCTCCCTTTTGTCCATTATGGACTTAAGTGGGATTAATCAGTCCAAAAGGACTCTGGGGTCATATGCTAACCCCATTACAGCTGCATATGGGAGTAGCATCTGTACACCTCCCATCAAAGCAAGCAGCTTTGAACTAAATTCTCAACTCATTATCATAGTGCAGCAAAATTGCCAGTATTCCGGTCTTCCACAGGAAGAGCCTACTGAGTTTCTGGCACAGTTTTTACAAATTGCTGACACAGTATATGATAAAGAGGTGGATCAGGATGTCTACAGACTATTACTGTTTCCATTTGCTGTAAAAGATCAAGCTAAAAGGTGGTTGAATAACCAACCTACAGCAAGCATAAAGACATGGAAACAATTGTCAGACAAATTCCTGAATCATTTTTACCCTCCTAAAAGGATGACACAGCTAAGGCTGGACATCCAAGGCTTTAAACAAGAGGATAATGAATCCCTTTACAATGCCTGGGAGAGGTATAGAGGTATGCTAAGGAAATGTCCCTCTGAAATGTTTTCAGAGTGGGTACAGTTAGACATTTTCTACTATGGGCTTACAGAAAAAGCTCAGATGTCTTTAGACCACTCAGCTGGTGGATCTATACACATGAGGAAGACAATTGAAGAAGCTCAAGAGCTTATAGACACTGTTGCTAGAAACCAATACCTGTACTCTAGCAATGAGTTCTCTCCAAAAGAGGAAGTCATGACAGTAGTCACTGACCCTAGTCCTCAAGAACAGATAATTGAGCTTAATCAACAATTGCTCCTGATGACAGAACAGTTAGCAGACTTTAAAGAGATGCTCTATGAAACTAAAGTTGCTAACAAGAGCATAGAACTGCAGTTGAATCAAGCAAAACAGCAAATATCTAAACAGATAACAGAGGAATGTCAAGCAGTTCAATTGAGGAGTGGGAAGACCTTGAATAACACTGCTCCAAAGAGTAAAAAGCCAAACAAGGAACAATTGACAGAGGACAACCAAACCACCATCCAAAATCCCTCTGAGGACAGTAAGAGCCCAGAGAGGAATGTCATTGGCGTTCAAACGCCAGAAAGGGAAGGAAAGCTGGCGTCAAACGCCCATTCCTTGCCCAGTTCTGGCGTTCAAACGCCAGAAAAGGGGGAAAAGTTGGCGTTAAACGCCCAGTTTCCACCCAATCCTGGCGTTCAGACGCCTGGGGAAAATCAGACACCCGAAAGTGCTAACAGTAATCCCTCTAACAAGGCTTCTTCAACCACTTCTGTAAGGAATAAACCTGCAGCATCTAAGGTTGAAGAATATAAAGCCAAGATGCCTTATCCTCAAAAACTCCGCCAAGCGGAACAGGATAAGCAATTTGCCCGCTTTGCAGACTATCTAAGGACTCTTGAAATAAAGATTCCGTTTGCAGAGGCACTTGAGCAAATACCTTCTTATGCTAAATTCATGAAAGAAATCTTAAGTCATAAGAAGGATTGGAGAGAAACTGAAAAGGTGTTTCTCACTGAAGAATGCAGTGCAGTCATTCTAAAAAGCTTACCAGAAAAGCTTCAAGATCCAGGAAGCTTTATGATACCATGCACATTAGAAGGTGCTTGCACCAAGACAGCCCTATGTGATCTTGGAGCAAGCATCAATCTAATACCTGCATCCACTATCAGAAAGCTTGGGTTGACTGGAGAAGTCAAACCAACCCGGATATGCCTCCAACATGCTGATGGTTCCATTAAACACCCATCAGGCATAATTGAGGACATGATTGTCAAGGTTGGGCCATTTGCCTTTCCAACTGACTTTGTGGTGCTGGAAATGGAGGAGCACAAGAGTGCAACTCTCATTCTAGGAAGACCTTTCCTAGCAACTGGACGAACTCTCATTGATGTACAAAAAGGGGAAGTAACCTTGAGAGTCAATGAGGATGAGTTCAAGTTGAATGCTGTAAAAGCTATGCAGCATCCAGACACACCAAATGACTGCATGGGCGCTGACATTATTGACTCTCTGGTAGAAGAGATCAATATGACTGAAAGCCTAGAATCAGAGCTTGAGGACATCTTCAAGGATGCTCAACCTGATCAAGAAGAACTAGAGGAGGCAAAGGAATTTTCGAAAATTCCTCAGGAGGAGGATAAGCCCCCCAAGCCTGAACTCAAACCACTACCACCATCCCTGAAATATGCATTTCTGGGAGAAGGTGACACTTTTCCAGTGATTATAAGCTCTGCTTTAAATTCACAGGAAGAGGAAGCACTGATTCAAGTGCTAAGGACACACAAGACAGCTCTTGGGTGGTCCATAAGTGATCTTAAGGGCATTAGCCCAGCTAGATGCATGCACAAGATCCTATTAGAGGATAATGCCAAACCAGTGGTTCAACCACAGAGGAGGCTAAATCCTGCCATGAAGGAGGTGGTGCAGAAAGAGGTCACTAAATTACTAGAGGCTGGGATTATTTATCCTATTTCTGATAGCCCCTGGGTGAGCCCTGTCCAAGTTGTTCCCAAAAAGGGAGGCATGACAGTGGTTCATAATGAAAAAAATGAACTGGTTCCTACAAGGACATTCACAGGATGGCGCATGTGTATTGACTACAGAAGGCTCAATACAGCCACCAGAAAGGATCATTTTCCTTTACCATTCATAGACCAAATGCTAGAAAGACTAGCTGGCCATGATTACTACTGCTTTTTGGATGGCTATTCAGGCTACAACCAAATTGCAGTAGATCCTCAGGACCAAGAGAAAACAGCATTCACTTGCCCTTCTGGCGTGTTTGCCTACAGGAGGATGCCTTTTGGTCTGTGCAATGCACCTGCAACCTTTCAGAGGTGCATGCTCTCTATCTTCTCAGATATGGTAGAGAAATTTCTGGAAGTCTTCATGGATGACTTTTCAGTATATGGAGACTCATTTAGCTCCTGTCTTAATCACCTAGCACTTGTCTTGAAAAGGTGCCAAGAGACTAACCTAGTTTTAAACTGGAAGAAATGTCACTTTATGGTGACTGAAGGAATAGTCCTTGGGCACAAAATTTCAAGCAGGGGAATAGAGGTGGATAAGGCAAAGGTAGAGGTAATTGAAAAATTACCACCACCTGCCAATGTTAAGGCAATCAGAAGCTTTTTGGGGCATGCAGGATTTTACAGAAGGTTTATAAAGGATTTTTCGAAAATTGCAAAACCTTTGAGTAACCTGTTAGCTGCTGACACACCATTTGTGTTTGACACACAGTGTCTGCAGGCATTTGAGACCCTGAAAGCTAAGTTGGTCACAGCACCAGTCATCTCTGCACCAGATTGGACATTGCCATTTGAATTAATGTGTGATGCCAGTGACCATGCCATTGGTGCAGTGTTGGGACAGAGGCATAACAAGCTTCTGCATGTCATTTACTATGCCAGCCGTGTTTTAAATGACGCACAGAAGAACTACACAACCACAGAAAAAGAGTTACTTGCAGTGGTCTATGCCATTGACAAGTTTAGATCCTATCTAGTGGGGTCCAAAGTGGTTGTGTACACTGACCATGCTGCTCTTAAATACTTACTCACAAAGCAGGATTCAAAACCCAGGCTTATAAGATGGGTGTTGCTTCTACAAGAGTTTGATATAGAAATAAGAGACAGAAAAGGGACAGAGAACCAAGTAGCAGATCATCTGTCCCGAATAGAACCAGTAGCTGGGGCGTCCCTCCCTTCTACTGAGATTTCTGAGACTTTCCCAGATGAGCAACTCTTTGCCATTCAGGAAGCTCCATGGTTTGCAGATATTGCAAATTATAAAGCTGTGAGGTTCATACCCAAGGAGTACAGCTACGTGCAAAGAAAGAAATTAATTTCAGATGCCAAGTACTACCTCTGGGATGAACCATATCTCTTTAAGAGATGTGCTGACGGAGTGATCCGCAGATGTGTACCCAGAGAAGAAGCACAAAGGATCCTATGGCACTGCCATGGATCACAATATGGAGGACATTTTGGAAGTGAGCGAACAGCCACTAAAGTCCTCCAATGTGGCTTCTACTGGCCTACTCTCTATAAAGATTCCCGAGAGTTTGTGCGTAACTGTGACAGTTGCCAAAGAGCTGGTAACCTGCCTCATGGATATGCCATGCCTCAACAAGGGATATTAGAGATAGAATTGTTTGATGTATGGGGAATTGACTTCATGGGGCCATTCCCACCATCATATTCAAACACTTACATTCTGGTGGCAGTGGACTATGTATCTAAGTGGGTAGAAGCAATTGCTACACCCACTAATGATACCAAGACCGTACTGAAATTCCTCCAGAAAAATATTTTCAGCAGGTTTGGCGTTCCCAGAGTGCTAATCAGTGATGGGGGCACTCATTTCTGCAATAAACAGCTACACCTTGCTATGGTTAGATATGGAATTAGCCACAAAGTGGCAACTCCGTATCATCCACAGACAAATGGGCAAGCTGAGGTCTCTAACAGAGAGCTAAAAAGAATCCTGGAACGGACTGTGATAGCCCGAAGAAAGGATTGGGCAAAGAGCTTGGATGATGCTCTGTGGGCATACAGAATAGCATTCAAGACTCCTATAGGAACCTCCCCATACCAACTGGTGTATGGGAAGGCCTGTCATTTGCCTGTGGAACTGGAACATAAAGCCTACTGGGCAACCAGATTCCTAAACATGGATGCACAGTTAGCTGGTGAAAAAAGATTGCTCCAGCTAAATGAGCTAGAGGAGTTCAGACTCAATGCCTTTGAAAATGCAAAAATCTATAAGGAAAAGGCAAAGAAATGGCATGACAAGAAGTTGTCAACCAGAGTCTTTGAGCCAGGACAAAAAGTTCTGCTCTTCAACTCTAGGCTCAGACTGTTTCCAGGAAAACTCAAATCCCGGTGGAGGGGTCCGTATGTGATTACAGGAGTGTCACCATATGGATATGTTGAGCTTCAGGATATTGATTCTGACAAGAAGTTCATTGTTAATGGACAGAGAATCAAGCATTATCTTGAAGGCAACTTTGAGCAGGAATGCTCAAAACTGAGACTTGAGTGATTCTCAATGAAAGTCCAGCTAAAGACAGTAAAGAAGCGCTTGCTGGGAGGCACCCCAGTCATTAGTAGGTTGTATGATTTGTTCTTACAGAGGCAAGTATCAAAAATGAAGGAATTCACAGAGTTACAGAAGGATTCAGCTCAAAAAGCAGAGAAAAAGAGCTTACTGGCGAAAAAACGCCAGTAAGGGGCATTTTGGGCGTTAAACGCCAGAATGGGTACCATTCTGGGCGTTTAACGCCAGGAATGGTACCATTTTGGGCGTTAAACGCCAGAATGGGCACCATTCTGGGCGTTTAACGCCAGGTGTGCAGCATCCTGGGCGTTCAGAAAAACGCCCAGTGCTAAAGGCTTTCTGGCGTTTAACGCCAGCCAGGGCACCTGGCTGGGCGTTAAACGCCCAAAAGGGGTGCCAATTGGGCGTTAAACGCCAGAATGGGTGCCATTCTGGGCGTTTAACGCCAGAAAGGTGGGGGAACCACAATTTTGTTTTCAACTCAGATTTTTTCAAACTTTCCTTTTCTTTCCCATATTTTCCTACAAAAACACATTTCAATCTTTCATCATTCACTTTCAAATGTTCAAAATCATTCTTCAAATCTTCCAAATCATTCCCAAATTTTGTTCAAAAACTCACCCTTCTTTCAATTTCTTTCCATATCTCCTCAAATCTCCTTTCAAATTTTTCTTTTTTTTTTTCGAAAATCTTTTCCCCCCCCCCACTCTATAAATAAACGTTTGGCACCCTCTTTCCACCACACCATTCGAATTTCCTCTTCCTCTCTCTCTCTCCTCTCTTCTTTCTTTTCTTTTTGCTTGAGGACAATCAAACCTCTAAGTTTGGTGTGCTTTTCCGTGATCACTAAGCCAAGATTCATCAAGATCATGGCTCCTAAGGGAAAACAAACCAATTTAAGAGGAAAGAAAGAGAATAATCCAAAGAATCTTTGGAATCAAGAGAAGTTCTTAACCAAAGAACATGAAGACCATTATCACAAAATAATGGGTCTGAGGTCAGTGATCCCGGAAGTTAAATTTGATCTGAAAGAAGATGAATATCCGGGGATCCAAGAGCAAATTCGAAACAGAGGATGGGAAGTTTTGACCAATCCTGAAATAAAGGTTGGAAGGAACATGGTTCAGGAATTCTACTCTAATCTGTGGCTAACAGATAAGCAAAGAATGACTGGAACTGCTTACCATACCTACAGAACCATGGTCAGAGGGAAAGTTATGTACTTCCATCTGGACAAAATAAGAGAAATCTTCAAACTACCTCAACTGCAAGATGATCCTGATTCCTTCAATAGGAGGATGGTGATAGTAGATAAAGGGTTGGATCAAGTTCTAGAGGACATATGCCTCCCTGGGACTAAGTGGATAACCAACTCAAAGGGTGTCCCAAACCAACTCAAGAGGGGAGACCTCAAACCAATTGCAAGAGGTTGGCTAGACTTTATTAGGCGTTCCATATTGCCCACTAGCAACCGTTCTGAGGTCACCATCAAGAGAGCAGTGATGATTCATTGCATTATGCTTGGAAAAGAAGTGGAGGTCCATCATGTGATTGCTTGTGAGATCTACACAATTGCAAATAAGAATTCCACTGAAGCCAAATTGGCTTACCCAAGCTTGATCTCCTTGCTCTGTAAAGAGGCTGGGGTGAAGATGGGAGTAGATGAGTTCATACCCATTGAACACCCAATCACCAAGAAGTCAATGGAAGGACAAGTGCAAGACAACTCCATCAAGAGGAGGGCGCAGGAATTCCTCCCTGAATTCCCAAGAATTGACTACTAGACCAGCCTAGAAGCATCTATCTCCAAGTTACAAGAGACTATGGAGCAACTGAAGGAAGAACAGCAGAATCAGAACTGCATGCTCTGCAAATTGCTGAAGGAACAAGAGAAGCAGGGGCGTGAACTCCAAGAGTTGAAACGCCAAAAACTCTCCTCTCAAGCTGAGGGAGCATCCACTTCTCAAAATCAAGGTTGTTGAGTCCTAACTCTGTGAAAACCTCTATCATTGGGAGCCTATGTTTTTGCGTTTTTCTCTTTGATTTTGTTTTCTATTTTTATTTTTACTTTTTAGTCTCTTTTATTTTGTTTTCTTGTTCTTAATTCATAATTAATAAAAGTAAAATTTTATGCCTTCAAGCTATGAATGTCCTATGAATCCATCACCTCTCTTAAATGAAAAATGCTTTAATCACAAAAGAACAAGAAGTACAGGATTTCGAAATTTATCATTGAAACTAGTTGAATTAGTTTGATGTGGTGACAATACTTTTTGCTTTCTGAATGAATGCTTGAACAGTGCATATGTCTCTTGAAATTGTTGTTTTGAGAATGTTAAAAATTGTTGGCTCTTGAAAGAATGAGGAAAAAGAGAACTGTTATTGAGGATCTAAAAATCATTTGATTGATTCTTGAAGCAAGAAAAAGCAGTGGATACAAAAAAAAAGTAAAAAAAATATTTTCGAAAAAAAAGAAAAGAAAAAGAAAAAGAAAGAAATAAAGTTGTGATCCAAGGCAACAAGAGTGTGCTTAAGAACCTTGGACACCTCTAATTGGGGACTTTAGCAAAGCTGAGTCACAATCTGAAAAGGTTCACCCAATTATGTGTCTGTGGCATGTATGTATCCGGTGGTAATACTGGAAGACAGAGTGCTTTGGGCCACAGCCAAGACTCATACACTAGCTATGTTCAAGAATCATTATGCTCAACTAAGAGAATCAATAACACTATCTGAGTTCTAAGTTCTTATAGATGCCAATCATTCTGAACTTCAAGGGATAGAGTGAGATGCCAAAACTGTTCGGAGGCAAAAAGCTACTAGTCCCGCTCATCTAATTGGAGCTATGTTTCCTTGATAATTTGGAGTCTATAGTATATTCTCTTCTTTTTATCCTATTTTGATTTTCAGTTGCTTGGGGACAAGCAACAATTTAAGTTTGGTGTTGTGATGAGCGGATAATTTGTATGCTTTTTGGCATTATTTTTAGTATGTTTTCAGTATGATTTAGTTAGTTTTTGGTATATTTTTATTAGTTTTTAGTTAAAATTCACTTTTCTGGACTTTACTATGAGTTTGTGTGTTTTTCTGTGATTTCAGGTATTTTCTGGCTGAAATTGAGGATCCTGAGCAAAAATCTAATTCAGAGACCAAAAAGGACTGCAGATGCTGTTGGATTCTGACCTTCCTGCACTCGAAGTGGATTTTCTGGAGCTACAGAAGCCCAATTGGCGCTCTCTCAACGGCATTGGAAATTAGACATCCTGGGCTTTCCAGCAATATATGATAGTCCATACTTTGCCCAAGATTTGATGGCCCAAACCGGCGCTCAAAGTCACCCTCAGAAATTCCAGCGTTAAACGCCGGAACTGGCATAAAACTTGGAGTTAAACGCCCAAACTGGCATGAGAACTGGCGTTTAACTCCAGAAAAGGTCTCTACACGAAAATACTTCATTGCTCAGCCCAAGCACACACCAAGTGGACCCAGAAGTGGATTTTTACGTCATTTACTCATCTCTGTACACCCTAGGCTACTAGTTTACTATTAATAGGATCTTTTGACATTGTATCAGTACCTCATGACACTTTACACATTTTCTTTGTGTACTTTCCACGGCATGAGTCTCTAAACCCCATGGTTGGGGGTGAGGAGCTCTGCTGTGTCTTGATGGATTAATGCAATTACTACTGTTTCTTATTCAATCATGCTTGCTTCCATTCTAAGATAATACTTGTTCTTAATCCGGATGAATGTGATGATCCGTGACAATCATCATCATTCTCAACTATGAACGTGTGCCTGACAACCACCTCCGTTCTACCTTAGATTAAGTAGTTATCTCTTGGATTCTTTAATCGGAATCTTCGTGGCATAAGCTAGGATTGATGGCGGCATTCAAGAGAATCCGGAAGGTCTAAACCTTGTCTGTGGTATTCTGAGTAGGATTCAATGATTGAATGACTGTGACGAGCTTCAAACTCCTGAAGGCGGGGCGTTGGTGACAGACGCAAAAGAATCACTGGATTCTATTCCGGCCTGATTGAGAACCGACAGATGAATTTCGCGTGCTGTGACAGAGCATATGCAATCGTTTTCACTGAGAGGATGGGAGGTAGCCATTGACAACGGTGAAACCCTACATACAGCTTGCCATGGAAGGAGACTTGCATGTTTGAAGAAGAAGACAGTAGGAAAGCAGAGATTCAGAAGATGGAGCATCTCCAAACCTCAACCTACTCTCCATTACTGCAAAACAAGTAATCATTTCATGTTCTTTTGTCTTTCACAATCAATCCTGATAATTTCTGATATCCTGACTAAGATTTACAAGATAACCATAGCTTGCTCCAAGCCGACAATCTCTGTGGGATCGACCCTTGCTCACGCAAGGTATTACTTGGACGACCCAGTACACTTGCTGGTTAGTTGTGCGGAGTTGCAAAAGTGTGATTGCAATTTCGTGCACCAGTTGCCAAGGCAGCATCATTTCTAAAGCATGACATTCCTGTGCCATCCTTCAGCCTTGACTTTTCTGAATCGAGTCAGGAAGATATACTTACTCAAGAGGGTCAACCAGCAGTTGAAAAGGAAAAATCTCAAGAAAGCTTGATATTGGTTGAAGAATTAGAAGAGTTAGTGGAGTAGGTCAAAAATACTGGGGTTGCAGTAGCGTTAAATTTTACTGATGATAAAAGTCTCCCATGCCAAAAAGTGCACCCTATTGTGAGCTTTGTTGACAAGTTTAAAACTTCTGTGGGGTGAAGCGAAATAACGGGCAACCTTAAGGAAAAATGCTTTCTCTGGACCACAACTCTCAAGACATATGACGATACAAGCAATAATGAGTGGGACACAATATTCATTTTGAACCATGAATATCGCTGGAAATAACAAGAGGGCACTTTGCATCTTTAAGAGACAAAACATATGCCGAAGATCTAGTAATCTTAGAATAACATTAATGATTTTCTTATGAGTTGTTGTGCCATATATGTAATAACTTTGGATTTTTTGTTTTTTTAGGTCGTCCCTGCAATGTCTCTTGTTCTGAACAAAAAAAGAATTGAAAGATTTGAAGAACAAATATACTGTCTCCTCCTGATATTGTGGTAAGGTGTAGTAAATTCAAATTTCGGTATATATTTTAAAATGCTTTGTTTGTTATAACTGTTTTTTTCGGTGTTATACGAATTCTGTAGAATTTGGCTTTAGAGAATCATCAGGGCAAGTTTAAATAACTGAAAACTAACAAGCCCTTCGATATTCAAGACTATAAGGACTTCATCCCATATTTAGACAAGAAATAGTTGGCATCCCATCCATTTGTAAGTTTTTTTTATAAAGCTTCTTAAACAATTCTTTCCTTAGGTGCCAATTAAAAAAATTATTCTCTCTGGCGAAACTTTAGATATTTGCCCCAGTTTGCTACCCGAAACATTGGTGGATATAGATGGCGGATGTTAAGAAGAAGAAATTTCATATTCTTGACCCATTTGACAAAAAATCTCGTTCGAAAGAAAGAACAATACTTAATAAATTTGTTGTAAGCTTTTTCTGTTTTCTTTATAAATTCCTTAGTTTTTGTCTATTATTAGCAATATAAAAATTTAGTGTAGTTCTGTTTGAAATACGGTGGACTATTGGTTCACTTCGGTGTAATTTCGTATTAAATATAGTCTTTCTTATATTTTGCCTTTTTGGTTTTTAGGACTACATGATTTCAAGAATAAGGGTATTTATCAGAGGAAAATCTTTGATGTACAAGGATGATGAAATTGAAGTACCATATGTTAACATCGCCAGACAACATACCTAGTATAAATCTTTCTATCTGAGAAATTTTGTGTTTTCTCTTACTGTCCTATTTTATTTTGCTATTTTATTTTTGTTTTTAGCTGTGATTGTGCTATTTACAGATGAAATGGCTCGACATAATTGGACCAAAAAACATCAAAAATGGCAAATATATATGAGAGAATTAGACACAAGTAACTATCTTTAAAAATAGATAACTCTATATTACCAAATTGATAGAGTTTAATAAAAAAATTCTTTAAACTGTAGGAAGAAGTGGATCATTTCAGAGTTGAATATGCTTCATTGATTCTATTTGATGAAATCAATCGACTCAGAGATAAAGCCATTCAAGAATGTGAAGCCACCAAATTGTACAAACCATCTGCGGCATTATTAAGTTGTTATTATGAATGGCATTCAGAAGATATAGACGCTAAATAGTTTGAATGTTGTAGATTGTTAAAAATTGTGTACTAAATTGTCTGTTTGAACCAATATTCTGAAAATTGGACTAGACCAGCCGGTCAAACTGGTTCAACCGGGAACCGGCAAAGAAAACGGTCCGGTCCAGCGTGCAAAACCACAAAATCAAAAATCGCTCAAGAACCACTGAACTGGCTGGTTACCGGCAGGTCGGACCGGACCAGAACCCGGCCGATTCACAGAAAACGACCTTGTTTCCTTCCTTGAAAGGGAAAACGTTGCGCGTTATCCCCCATTCCCCCTTCTCCTACTCCTTCCTTCATCAAACCCTAGCCTCTACCAAAGAAAGCAAACCCTAGCCTCTACCAATAGTTGTCGCCGTCTGTCGGAGTGAGAGACTGCTGCTGCCGTCTATCGCACTCAAGAACTTCCGTCTTCGTGCTCTCGGGCCTCTCGCCGGATCCTCCACGTCGGGTGCTCGCATCTCGCCGTTCTCCTCTGTGCTCGAGCTGTGCGTGTTGGTTGCTGCTCGTCGTCTGTGGTTGTCTCTGCTCGATTCTGCCTCCCAGCCTCACTCGAGTCTCGTCTCAGTCACTAGCATCTCGTGGTTCGTCTATCTCGTCGCCGGCGGCAAAAGCAACTCGTGGGGTTGTCTCTTGCTTCGTCGCCTTCCATGGGGTGGTCGCCGACTCGCCGTCGACCGTTGGTGAGTCCCTGCACCATCACTTCCCTATTCTCTCTTTTCAAGTTTCCCTTCTCCCTGTATTTTTGCATGTTGCTGAATTGCTAATCAAATTTGCCTTGTTGCTAATCTAAATGTTGCTGTAAATCGAGACTTTACTTGGATTTGTTGAATTTGTTGAATTTGTTGCTGTAACTTGAATTTGTTGCTTCCCAGTCATAGAATCAGAACAGAATAGTCAATAAGTGCTTTGTTGATTGGTTTTGCTTACTGCTTCTAGGCTTTGAAATCAGTTTATGATAACTGTGATGCAATTATTTAGTTGGATAACTGATGTAATTATTGAGTTCAAGAGATTGAGTTTATGATTGTAGGCAGAATTGTGTTGTGTTGAATGGTTGAATGTTGTAGGCACTAGGCATAATTGTGTTGTGTTGAATGGCTGAATGATGTAGGCAGATATGGTCTTGTGTTGTGGTTAAGAACATGCTGTTAATTTTCATTGTGTTTGGCTCCTGCTTTAGGTTAAGAACATGGTTAATGCTATTGTTGAATGATTAACTCTGCTGCTACTGCTGGGCTGTACTCTGTTTGATTGTTTTTTATGCTATATTGAAAAATATTATGCTTAAACTTTGATAATTCTTTGTTAATTTATGTTAAAATGATACTAAAGCATGAGCTTTTATCTGAATGATTAATTCTTCTCTGTTGTATTGAACTGAATTTATTTATTAAATTTTTTAGTTAAATTTAGCTAAGTTGTATCTTGTTTTGAACTGATTAAAATGAATGATGGAATTTTTATTATTGAATTTTTGTTGTTAAATCTTGTTTCCATTGAAAAAAAGAAACTAAAAAGAGAAGAAAGAAACTATAGAATATTAATTTAATTCCCACAAATTATAAACTGTTAATATCTATTTTTGTACAATTGTTCTCTCTGTTTTAGATGTTGAGTATTGCTAATTTCTGAAATGTTAGTGCTCAACCCCTGCACATTTGGTCTATGTTCACTTATCTTTTCAATCATTTAGTTGCCAAAGAATCAAGGAGTTTTAATTTTTATTTGTTTTTTTAATGAGATTCAAGTCAATAAAATTATTGAATGTGACTTCTATGATGTATTGCACATAAGATGCTTTTCCATTCAAATTTAACCTTACATAAAGGACATATATATTTGGTAACAATTGTAATTGGAAGCTTTCAACTGGTACTTTCTCATGTTTTTAGTGTTTTACATATTTCTAATAAGCTTACCTGTATAAAGCACCTTATAATTTATTTATTATTCTATTCTAAAACGGTTTATCCGATTTAACCACCGGTTGGACCGGTTGGACCAATAAACCAGTGAACCAGTTATTAGAGCGGTTTGATGACCGGTTCGGTTTTCTGAACCTTAGTTTGAACACATACTTTCTATTGTGAATATTTAATCCAAGCTTTTTATAAATTTACTTTGCAAAAATAAACTTCTATGAAGTTGTCTCTGCTATATTGAAATGTTGTTAATCTGAATGAATCCAGGTTAAAAAAAAATCCAGAAAGCAAGATTAAATTGTCTAGTACGCCGAATTCCTTTACGAATACACCGAAAACTATTCGAAATACGCCGAAAAATATGCGTACATAGTTTTCTGTAAATTATAACTAGGAGATATGAGAATTCTGTAATTTGAATTTTTACCCTCCTTAAGTTTTGAATTGTTTATGTATTATATATTTAAAAGAAACAAATCCATTCAGATAGTTGATGACACTAATTTCCAAACAAACAGCAACATGTCAAAAATTGAACAAAACAAGAAAATATAAAAAAGAAGAGCATGTAGAATACATATAAATTGTTTCACAGTACACCGAAATAGTGTCACGCTACAGTGGAAAAATTATCATATGCTACTGAATCTCTGAATTGATAATTCATAACATGTCCATGATATTTGCTGGAAATTGATTATGTAACACTCTTACCTTTAACATCTCATGATAGTACTAAAAGTTCAAACGTTACTTATTTCTAATCTGTTAATTTCATATTATAATTATTTAATATTGAGCCTTTGCAAATATAAATCGAATCCTTAGTTACAAAATCGAAAAGTCTTTACTTTTATTCACTTAATCACATAATTATATCCACATAATAATAAATACATAAAACTTATTCAAAACTTCTCAAATACAAGTCATGCCCCTCTAAAATCACAAAATAACAATTCACGAGGGGTGAGTTACGGCCCACCAAAGTTGGCCAAGTTTTTAACTAAAAACAGGATTTATCAACTTTCCAAGGCTCATAAGCCAAAACAGATTCTAACTCAACAAAACAACCCCTAACCACTTCAATCCACTCATTCACAATCAATCAAAATCAAGCCTACTAAAAATCATCGTTAGTCATCACCATACCTCGATCATACTCAATTATTATCCTCTCTCTCAATCTCAAAATCATCATCAAACCTCCATCAAGCATACCCTTTAAACTTACTCTCTTATTCCCAAACCCTCAAATTTATACTTAAATTACAGTTTTAAAGACTTTAGCTAGTTAATCAAATCTCTTTTCGTTATTATTAAAAATCATATGAGTTAAAATCACAATTTAACCAAATCATGAAAATTCAACTCTCTTTAAAATCCGCCAAAGTATTCAAGATTTATCTATCTTGATAATTTATTTAAATCAGACTCATTTTCAAAATCGTAACCAAAATTCCTTCAAACTTTTAGAAAAATTTCAACAGCACCTCCTTTAAAAACTAGAGTTTGCCACCCATCACGGGTCCCTTATTTTCAACCTCAACTCAATAAAACCAACATTTCAAATCAACATTTCCAAAACCGTCATTTAAAATCAATCATTATCGACTTAAATTAAAGAAAATCAAAATCTATAGATTCAATTGATTTCACCAGAAATTTAGAAATCAACCAATTCAACAATAAACACAACATGTCAATCTCAACAGAAAATCATTTACATCACATGCATTCATCCATTTGCATTAACCTACTAAACTTATCAGGTATTCAAAGCCCAAAATATTTCATTATTAAAACAAACTCCTACGTCGAGTAATCAAGCCCGCAACTATTCTTAACGCATTAAATCTCTTTCTCCCTCGGCCCGCAACAACGGCGGATGTTTTCACAGCTCCGCTTATGTCCGCAACAACAGAAACGACTTTAATCGCAACATGCACCATCGATAACTCAATCCTAAATCATCAACGTTGCGAAATCCTTAATAACATATAATGGAATACTAAGGACAAGGGTTCCGAGATAGAGATACTTACTGTAATAAGAGAACGAAGCAGCAGCGATCTCTGAACTGATTTTGCGATAGCTCCGACAGCCACCTCAAGCGACAGCTGTGACCAGAACTCCGGTGATGGCGACTATAACAACCATGCAGTGATGGTAATATTTCCAGAATTCAAAAGAATGGAAAACAAACACAAAATCCTTATCGGTAGTGGATCTCAGCAACGGAAGCGCCGTTTTCCAACGACAGAGGCTCGGCGATGCATCCCCAGCAGCGGCGATGGAGTGCGCAACGGCAACTGGGCATGGTGGCGGCGGCAAAACCGGTTTCTCCCTTCACGTGCGCGTCACTCTTCCATTAGTCTCTCTCTCTCTCTCTCTCTCTCTCTCTCTCTCTCTCTCTTTTCGTGGACTCTCTCTCTTCGGCTTCATCCAAAGAAGCATCTTCGTGAGATAATGAACATTTTTCTTTACTTTTGGCTTTGTATTCTTGCATATCAACTATAGCATTATCATAAGCGCGGTGCAAAATCATAGTTAACTCCTCAAGTTTTGATGCAAATTCACAAATATTTTGTGACCATAACACCAAATCGTCAAATATCTTAGTTCTTGGCTCCAACGGAGGCTCGTTGTGGCTTTTCTTTATATGTGTATGCCTCCTCTTTACGTTCTTGCTCCATCGTTCTAATATATATCTTGGTGACACTTTATTCACTTGCTCAAAGCTTAATGCGCTCAGAGAATGATGGCACAATATCCCTCTTGAATCAAATAATAAGCACTGGCATTTAACTTTAACTGATATCCTGTTATATGTAACTGCAAACTTGTTGAATGTTGAGTTATAAACCTCTTCTACAACTTCATATACCGTATAGCCTAGAGTGGAGTGTGTTGATCTTGTGATGCAATTCATCTTTCCTCTGAATTGTGCTTGGACTTTTCTGAACTTCTTTGAGTATATACATGTTGAAACTGAGCTTCTATTGAGAATTTTGTTGCACATAGTATGACGATATGAAAATCCGCAGCATTCGATTCTCTCTCTCTCTCTTTGCTCTCTACTTTCTAGGCAATTATCGTACTATTTGACGAATTAGATAAGTGAGCTGTTGCACGTAATAAACTTGTTAAAAAAAGCATGCATGCTCATGCTCTTTTGCGTGCTTCTCATTCCGGCTCAGAAGTGATGATCGATACAAACTGGAATGATTTTCGAAAAGCTCAGAAAAAACACCTAAACCAAAACTAAAATATACCAAAAAAGATATAATTTGACACCTCTACTGCACAAGTAAAATACATACTAAAATTAACAACATCAGTTAATCCTAAAAAAAAACAATATTACCTAAAAGCCATTTGTTATCCCCAAACCATACTTCATAAGAAAATTATTCCAATTCCTATCAAATGATTCTTTTGTAAGAGAGTTCTAAACAATAATATGACTCATCTCGTGTTTAATTTCTTTGTGCCGATTATAGCCATTTAATTTACTTGGGTGCTTTTTCGTGATATGCCAATACCACCGGTGAATTGTTGTGGGCATACAAGCCTCAATAGCCCTTTGCATCGATGTGCATTGATCGGCAAGAATGTCTTTCAGAGAATTTCCTCTCATGCAACCAAGCCAATATTCAAATAACTATTTGAATGATTGAGTATGCTCGTTTTTCATCAAAGCACATCCCCAAAGTATTGAGTGACCGTGGTGACTTACCCCCTAACAAAAGAACCAAAAAACCAGATTAAAACTGAATACAATGACACAGAAACAAAATCATTAATACACTGAAAGAATGTCTCTACACCGAAAATGATATCAAAATACGCATAAACTAGAACAGTATATTACCTTATTGTATTGTAAGTGGTATCGAATGAAATAACATCTCCAAAATACTCACAAGCAGCCCTGTTTCTTGCGTTGGCCCAACAAGCAATCTTAATTGACTGATCAACCTTAAGGTCAAGCTCGAAAAAGAAATACTGATTATTCTCTTTTATTCTTAATAAATATTTTCCAAATTCTTTTGCATCCTTTAGTTCCGAAACATTCCATGTAACGACTTGCATTTTTGAAAACCTAAATATAAATAAGTTATAAATTATTTTATTAATTGGAGCTCCTTATTTTTAGAAACTATTTTATTAAGAATAATTAAATTGAATTTATGATTATTAAAATTTAAATTAATTATGATTTGTTTTATTAGTTTGAACTATTTATTAGAAACTATTTTTATAATTATTATTATAATTTGTGTTTGGATTAATTAAGATTATTATATAATTCTTTTTATAATAAGATATTTTACATAATTGATTTTATGATAACTGTAGTTTAAATTAATTAGAATTTTTATATAATTTTTAACGAGATATTTTGAGAAAGGATAAAATTATTATTATTATTATTATTATTATTATTATTATTATTATTATTATTATTATTATTATTATTATTATTATTATTATTATTACCCGCTTTGATTAAAATAACGTTTAGTTAATATTATTATCAAGTCCGATATTTGTCAATATAAGTAATTATTGATATTTTTTGATGAGTTTAGAGTTGCTAATACTTCGTCAAACATCTTTTATCCTTAAGTTACTAATTTTATTTATATTATTAACTCATATATATTATCCCTATATATTATTACTTGTGTTTTAATATATCCAACTTTTATAATTATTCGTTTAAGATATTTAGAACTTGAACCATTGACTCAACAGTTCCAAATCGTGACATATATTCCACATGTGTCAACTAATCATTAAAGCCTTACTAACCTTCATTAATCATCATCATCAACAAAGCCGATTGAAAAAAAGAAGGAAATGAGACCGATAGAAAAAGCGAACGTGTTTTTCATGGATATTGAACTTCCGACATTAATTTCTTGTGATTTGTAAATCCGATAAAAAAAAATATAATTCGATTAAAGTATTTGTATCTTCTTCCTCTACACGTTGACATCTTTTTGTTTGGGAGAAGTTAATGGTAGAGTTTCTCCCAAATTTGCATGGTTCTGCCGGTTGGTGTACTAAGAAGTATAGCCAATTTCTGACATTTTCTTCTTTAGTTGTTTCGTCAGAAAGTCTGTCTTGAGGTTCCGTTATTTTGATTTCATACGAAAGTAAGGTTTGATAATTTTGTAATAATTAAATGTGTTCTTGATGTGTGATTGTTTATTGGATGATTGTGGCTTGAAATTGAATGATTTTGTGTTTGAATTTCAATGAAATATTGTTGATTTAGTGCTTTATGTTTGATGGGACTACCAAAACGGATCTGTTGTTGGTGTTTTTGGGATTTTTTAAGTTTGGTGATGACAAGTCATCATATACCCATTTTTCAAGCTAATTTCACTTGTTTTATTAGTCTTTATACACTTTCTTGCATCCTAAGTAAGTGATTTGGAGTGAAAATGCATAACTTCTTTAAATCAAGCAACCACCATGAAATTAATGATAACTCATGAGGTTTAAGCTAATTTTAATTGAATTTTAATTGATTTATAAGCCTTATGAATTTAGTGATACTTGGAGTGGTTGTTTTGGTTTATTTTAGGTGAAGAAAAGAATAAAAGAGAAAAGCGTGGCCTAAGAAAGCGTGACCCAAGGAGAAGGAAGCATGGTCAATGGAAGGAAAAGTGTGCCGCATGCAATGGGGGAGGCAAGCATTGCCCTCCACAAGGGCACACTGCCCTCTAGGAGGGCAACATAAGGGAACAAGGCAAAGAAGGCAACTCTACCCTGCCCACTACAAGGGCAGAGCACAAATTTGTGCCTTGGAATCAAGAAGAAGAAAATGTTGCCCTGCCCTCCACAAGGGCAGTATCGGGCTCACCAAGGAAGAAAATCAAATGAAAAATGCCTATGATGCTTGCCACAAGAGTTGAACACGGGACCATGAGGAAGCAAGGAACTAAGTTCCATTACCGTGCCAAGAAACCAAGGAAAATGAATGAGCGTGTGTTTCTGCCCGGATTCGAACGCGGGACTTCATTTTGGAAACACTGCCCTGCCCTCCGCGAGGGCAGGGCAGCATTTTGTTGGTGCATGAATCTGGCGCACCAAGGCACCATTCTGGCGCATCATGGCATGATTCTGGCAGCATCAGCACGCACCGTGGCACATTTATGGCGCACCAATTTTTCCTGCCCTGCCCTCCGCAAGGGCAGGGCAGCGTTCTGCGCACCAGACCGCACCAAGCCGCACCAAGCAAGCACCAACACGCACCAAATCCTGCCCTGCCCTCCACAAGGGCAGGGCAGCCTCCTGGGAGCTATTATTTTTGGGCCGAAAATTCAATTAAAATTCCAATTCAATTCATTTCTTCACCAAATCAAAAGCCCATCCAAATCCCAAAATCCAAGAATAGAAAGTGTATAAATAGGAGCTAGTTTGATGTAATTAGGACCTTTTACTTGACTTTTGAATTTTACACTTTCCTTGAAGCTTTGAATTTCTGCAACTTTTCTTGAGAGACTTGACCGAGATTTCAGAGAATTGGGGAGGAGAATTGATCTCTCTTCTTCCTCGTTCTTTCTTGGGCATTTTTACTTTTCTTGTTTGAGTTTTGGGTGTGAAGAATTGAGGAAATTCTGTCTCAATCTCCATTCAAAATCTCCTTAAACATCTTTCTGCACAATTGAGTTTAATTTCAATTTCCTTTGCTGCTTCTTCTTCAATTTCTTGTCAATTGCTTTGAGAACTTGGATCTGGGAAGGTAATTGAGGTCTAGGCTCTGCTACCTAGTCTCTGGAGACCTGAGATCCCATTTTCCTTGTTGGTTCTTCTGTGAACCCTGCTGCACTTTACTTTCAATTTCTGTTTGAGTTCTAATTGTTTCTAATTCAATTTCTGCTTTATTAACTGTGGCAATTCAATTTCTCTTTGTTTAGCTTCTGCAATCCCAGTCCTCAAATCCCTTTTATATTCAAGCAATTTACATTCCTTTCCATTTAAGTTACTGCAATTTACATTTCTTGCACTTTAAGTTTCAGTCATTTACTTTCTTGCTCTTTAAGATTCAGCAAGTTTATTTTCCTGTCCTTTAATTTACTGCAAATTCCCCTTCTCCCTTTATTTTCCAAGCAATTTAGCTTCTGTTAAATACAACTCACTCAACCAAAACTTGATTCGCTTGACTAAATCAACCACTAAACTAAAATTGCTCAATCCTTCAATCCCTGTGGGATCGACCTCACTCATGTGAGTTATTATTACTTGATACGACCCGGTACACTTGCCGGTGAGTTTTGTGTTGGATCGTTTTCCACACATCAAGTTTTTGGCGCCGTTGCTGGGGATTGAAATAGATTGACAATGATTAAGTGAAGTGGAGGTCTAGATTAAGCACTTTTTCTTTTCTGTTCTTTTAATCTTGACTAACACACTAACTGTTTGAATTTTTGCTTAAACTAACTAAAACTTCATTCTAACTATAGATTGAAGTTTCATTGGTTTTCTGGATCTGTGTGTTTATTGTTGTGTGTTTGTATGTCAGGTACAGGAAGATCTTCACCTGTCCTCTCTGAAATTGACCAAAG
Source organism: Arachis hypogaea (assembly GCF_003086295.3). NCBI lineage: Eukaryota > Viridiplantae > Streptophyta > Magnoliopsida > Fabales > Fabaceae > Arachis > Arachis hypogaea. The sequence continues at coordinate 75,706,326 of NC_092045.1, read as the reverse complement.
AACTCTTCGAAGAATAAGAAGAGCTGAAAGAGGAAAAAACGTTATTGGAGAGGAAGAATCTGAGGAGGAATTCCAAGAGATGGAAGGAGATCTCAATCAACCAGGAGAAGGAGCCAACAATAACCAACAACAACGAAGAGTCTTGGCTTCATACACATTTGCAAATGCTAGACACTGTGGAAGTAGCATTCTTCCTCCTAATGTCAATGCAAATAATTTTGAACTAAAGCCACAACTCATCACTTTGGTTCAAAACAACTGTTCTTTTGGAGGAGGACCTTTGGAGGATCCAAATCAACATTTGTCTACCTTCTTGAGAATCTGTGACACGGTGAAAACCAATGGTGTGCCTCCTGATAGCTACAAGTTGTTGCTCTTTCCATTTTCTCTCAAAGATAAAGCCACCCAATGGCTAGAGACCTTTCCAAAAGAAAGCATCAACACTTGGGATGACTTGGTAAGCAAGTTTCTTGCCAAATTTTATCCCCCTCAAAGAATCCTAAGATTGAAGACTGAGGTGCAGACATTCACTCAAATGGAGGCTGAAAACTTATATGAAGCATGGGAAAGATATAAGGCACTATTAAGGAAATGTCCACCAGAGATGTTCACTGAGTGGGACAAGTTGCAGAACTTCTATGAGGGACTCACTCTTAAAGCTCAGGAAGCACTTGATCATTCAGCTGGAGGCTCTTTGCAACTCATGAAAACTACAGAGGAAGCTCAAAACCTCATTGATATGGTGGCCAATAACCAATATTTCTTTGCTCATCAAAGACAACGCCAACCATCACAAAGAAGAGGAGTAATGGAGTTGGAAGGAGTGGATTCAATTCTAGCTCAAAACAAGATAATGCAGCAGCAGATTCAACAACGGTTTAAGCAAATGGCCAAAAGAATTGATGGCTTGCAAGTTGTATCAGTGAGTGCCACAAGTCAACCACCAACTACTTGGGTGCAAAGTGAAGAAACTCAAAAGGAGCAACAGCAAGAGCAAGTCCAATACATGCACAACCAAAATCCTGGAACAAATGAAGTCTATGGTGACACTTACAATCCATCTTGGAAGAACCATCCCAACCTCAGATGGGGAGACAACCATAATCAAAACCAACAACCATGGCAAAGAAACACAAATCAGAATAATTGGAAAAGCACAAACCAGAACCCCCAGCCAAACACTAACCAAAATACATACAGAAAACCACAAAACAATTACCCCAACTCTAACCATTATCCACCCAATAACCACCCAACAAATCAAAACACCTATCATCATCCATCAACACTCCAAAACCAACCAATTTCACAAGAATCCCAGAGGATCACTAATCTAGAGATGTTCATGGAAAAGATGATGAAGAACCAAGAATTGACAACAAAGAACTAAGAAGCTTCCATGAAGAACCTAGAAAGGCAAATTGGGCAAATCTCCAAACAGATTTCTGTTGAAAAACCATCAAGCTCATTGCCTAGTGACACCATTCCCAACCCAAAGGAAGAATGCAAGGTCGTGCAACTAAGAAGTGGAAAAGTGTTAGTGGATGGTAACCAAGGAGCAACCAAGAATAATGACAATGAGCCAACAAAGAATGATGAAGCCGTCAACAAGGACATGATAAGCAAGAATGTCCCAGAAAAACTCACAGAGGAAGACAACAAACCACAGAATCTAAAGAAAGGAAAGCAGATCATTGAAGAACCAAATCCAAAACAACATCAAGTGGAGAAGAGCTCAACACCACTACTACCGTATCCACAAAGATTTCACAAAGAGACAAAGGATCAGCATTTCCACAAATTTCTTGAGACTTTCAAGAAGCTGGAAATTAACATACCTTTGGCCGAGGCTTTGGAGCAAATGCCTCTATATGCCAAGTTCTTGAAAGAGCTCATCAACAAGAAAAGAAGTTGGAATGAAAAGGAAACTGTAATGCTTAGTGAAGAATGCAGTGCACTCATTAAAAAGGGACTCCCTCCCAAGCTTGAAGATCCTGGAGGTTTCTTCCTACCATGCACTATTGGAAATCTATTCATCAACAAGGGAATGTGTGATTTTGGAGCAAGCATAAATCTAATCCCATCTTCTTTAGTGAAGAAGCTTGGCATAGAGGAGGTGAAACCAATACAGATGTCCTTGGAGTTGGTAGACCAATCAGTGGTATATCCTAAAGGGCTGATTGAAAACCTTTTAGTTAAGGTTGACAAGTTCATTTATCCTGCAGATTTTGTGGTCCTGGATTCTTCAGAAAATGGAAATGATTCCATAATACTTGGTCGACCATTTTTGGCCACTGCTAGAGCCATTGTGGATGTAGAGCAGGGAGAGTTAACCCTCAGGATGCATGAGGAGAGCATCATCTTGAAAGTCTTTCTAGAATTGCAAAGGAATGAAGAAACAAGCAGAACAAGTGATGACTTTCTTCCAAAGCAAGCAACCGACAAGGCAGTAGAACAGAAAAACAAGCAGTTGCAAGAAGAAAAAGGAATTCAAAAGGAAGCAGGGATGATAAATAAGAAGGAAGGTATCACAACTCAAGTCACTGTCAAGAAAGAAAGATCAACAAGAAAGAAAAAGATGAAGAGCAAGAAAAAGGCTCACAAAGGGTGGAAGAACAAGAAAATCCCAACTGAAGGATTTTCTAAAGGTGATAAGGTGCAACTCGTATATCAACAGCTGGGAACAGAAGATTATTACACTGTCAACCAAGTACTGTCTCTTGAGTATATGGAAATTGAGCATCAAGGCACACAGAGAAAGCTGACAGTGAGAGGTGACAAGTTGAGACATCACCAACATCAACCACCCTAAAGGGAGTTCAATGTCAAGCTAGTGACAATAAAAGAGCGTTTGTTGGGAGGCAACCCAACCTGAGGTAGTTTTCTTTCATAGTTTTCAATAAAAATGTTGAATAATTGGTATGGATTGCAAGGAGCTAAGTTTGGTGTTGCACACCAAAACAATTTAAGGGAGAATGAAAGATTTTAAGTTTGGTGTTCCACCAAAAATATCAATTAAATACACATTCTCACCTCTTGCATGATGCTAGCTCCAAGCAACCAAACACATTATTCAACTGTTTAATTGCTTTCTAGCTTTAATTTCATTAACCTTTAGCAAGGACACAAGGTTTCACATATGGTTAAAATTGTTGCGTAAGAGGCAGTGGCAAACAATTAAGTTTGGTGTTCACACACCAAAACAGTTCCAAGAGCCACACTCCATTTATACATACTAACCATATAATTAAGGGCTTGAGAAGCAAGCAACTTTGAGAATTATGCAGGACATGAGGCAACAATTGAAGACATTATGCATCTTAACTCAAATAGAACACAACAGAAGGAAGAATCAAAGGGCTGCAACTTCAAAGGTTGTATCTACACTTAATCTTTGCTGCTGTGAAATGTTTTGAATCTGGAAACCATTGTATGTCTTGCTAAAGTGTTTATCTAGTTGCAAGTGAAATTGTTTGTTAAAAATGCCAAAACTGCATAATACTTGTTATCCATCACTTAGCTTGAAATTTGTTTTGTTTCCCATATGCTTAAATAAAAGAGATTTGTTTGAATTGAAAAGTGAAATATCCAATGTTGCATAAGTAAGAATGGAAGTTAGTGGTGGTATATGTGTTTGATTAAATGCATAACTCATAAAATAATTGTTGCATAATATCATTCTCATTCAAATGTGAGTTAGCTTGCTGTTACAAAGACTCTTATCAATAATGAAAAAGCCCTTGGTAACAAAAACAGAAAGAAAAGGAAGAAGAAAAAGCCAAAATGGCAAGAAAAACAAAGAATAAAGGTTGGACACCAATAGCTTGGACCCTAGGACATATGCCTGTGGTGTTCTTGTACTAAGATATGCTTGGATGAGTAAATTCTAAGGGGTATTTTAAAACCCGGTCACTTAGATCAACTGATTTGGGATGGCCAATTGAAAATCCACAATAAAGAGCAACTTAGATACAGAACATTTAGTTATCCAAAGAGATGCTGGGCATCAATGATCCTAGGAAGAATTAGTGAGCCATGTGTCTGTGGTGGAAAGATGTTGAGCAAAAGAAAAGAAAATAAAGCCAAAGGCTATTACTGCAACATTTGACACCAAACCTCCAAAAGAATAATAAGCTTGTTAAGCATTGTAAGCCAAGAAAAGTTAGCAAGGGAGGAATTAAAAAGTACGTCTTATAACAGCAAGTTTAGCAAGCCTTTGAGGAAAGATGTACATTATGTAACAGCAACAATAATTGAGTTGTCATTGTCTGCATAAAGACTCCATAAATCAAGTTCTGCTATATGCCTAATAAGGATATGTGTTCTTTTCTTGTTCATATCATTTACTCTTAGTTTTGATGCTTGCTTGGGGACAAGCAAGATTTAAGTTTGGTGTTGTGATGACAAGTCATCATATACCCATTTTTCAAGCTAATTTCACTTGTTTTATTAGTCTTTATACACTTTCTTGCATCCTAAGTAAGTAATTTGGAGTGAAAATGCATAACTTCTTTAAATCAAGCAACCACCATGAAATTAATGATAACTCATGAGGTTTAAGCTAATTTTAATTGAATTTTAATTGATTTATAAGCCTTATGAATTTAGTGATACTTGGAGTGGTTGTTTTGGTTTATTTTAGGTGAAGAAAAGAATAAAAGAGAAAAGCGTGGCCTAAGAAAGCGTGACCCAAGGAGAAGGAAGCGTGGTCAAAGGAAGGAAAAGTGTGCCGCATGCAATGGGGGAGGCAAGCATTGCCCTCCACAAGGGCACACTGCCCTCTAGGAGGGCAACATAAGGGAACAAGGCAAAGAAGGCAACTCTGCCCTGCCCACTACAAGGGCAGAGCACAAATTTGTGCCTTGGAATCAAGAAGAAGAAAATGTTGCCCTGCCCTCCACAAGGGCAGTATCGGGCTCACCAAGGAAGAAAATCAAATGAAAAATGCCTATGATGCTTGCCACAAGAGTTGAACAGGGGACCATGAGGAAGCAAGGAACTAAGTTCCATTACCGTGCCAAGAAACCAAGGAAAATGAATGAGCGTGTGTTTCTGCCCGGATTCGAACGCGGGACTTCATTTTGGAAACACTGCCCTGCCCTCCGCGAGGGCAGGGCAGCATTTTGTTGGTGCATGAATCTGGCGCACCAAGGCACCATTCTGGCGCATCATGGCATGATTCTGGCAGCATCAGCACGCACCGTGGCACATTTCTGGTGCACCAATTTTTCCTGCCCTGCCCTCCGCGAGGGCAGGGCAACGTTCTGCGCACCAGACCGCACCAAGCTGCACCAAGCAAGCACCAACACGCACCAAATCCTGCCCTGCCCTCCACAAGGGCAGGGCAACCTCCTGGGAGCTATTATTTTTGGGCCAAAAATTCAATTAAAATTCCAATTCAATTCATTTCTTCACCAAATCAAAAGCCCATCCAAATCCCAAAATCCAAGAATAGAAAGTGTATAAATAGGAGATAGTTTGATGTAATTAGGACCTTTTACTTGACTTTTGAATTTTACACTTTCCTTGAAGCTTTGAATTTCTGCAACTTTTCTTGAGAGACTTGACCGAGATTTCAGAGAATTGGGGAGAAGAATTGATCTCTCTTCTTCCTCGTTCTTTCTTGGGCATTTTTACTTTTCTTGTTTGAGTTTTGGGTGTGAAGAATTGAGGAAATTCTGTCTCAATCTCCATTCAAAATCTCCTTAAACATCTTTCTGCACAATTGAGTTTAATTTCAATTTCCTTTGCTGCTTCTTCTTCAATTTCTTGTCAATTGCTTTGAGAACTTGGATCTGGGAAGGTAATTGAGGTCTAGGCTCTGCTACCTAGTCTCTGGAGACCTGAGATCCCATTTTCCTTGTTGGTTCTTCTGTGAACCCTGCTGCACTTTACTTTCAATTTCTGTTTGAGTTCTAATTGTTTCTAATTCAATTTCTGCTTTATTAACTGTGGCAATTCAATTTCTCTTTGTTTAGCTTCTGCAATCCCAGTCCTCAAATCCCTTTTATATTCAAGCAATTTACATTCCTTGCCATTTAAGTTACTGCAATTTACATTTCTTGCACTTTAAGTTTCAGTCATTTACTTTCTTGCTCTTTAAGATTCAGCAAGTTTATTTTCCTGTCCTTTAATTTACTGCAAATTCCCCTTCTCCCTTTATTTTCCAAGCAATTTAGCTTCTGTTAAATACAACCCACTCAACCAAAACTTGATTCGCTTGACTAAATCAACCACTAAACTAAAATTGCTCAATCCTTCAATCCCTGTGGGATCGACCTCACTCATGTGAGTTATTATTACTTGATGCGACCCGGTACACTTGCCGGTGAGTTTTGTGTTGGATCGTTTTCCACACATCATTTGGAATCTTGATAAATTTGATGAGATTTGGTAGTTGGAAGATTAAATTAAAAGTTGTGAAAAATTGGTAATCGAAAAGCTCGAAAACGGATTTAAAATTAAGTATATATTTTGAAAGATCATAAGAGAAGATTTTGATTTTAAAAAGAGTATTTGTCACCAATACAAATATTATTTTTGAATATGAAAATGTAGGTTGATAAAAGATCGGGATTAAAAATAGTAATTATATAAGTTTTGGGGTACTTTAAGTAAAAAATAATAGTTACGAAGTAAACCGAATATTTTATAAAAATTCAGGGTTATATCTAGAAATATGAAATTAAATTAGTAATTTTATAAAGATCAAGTTAAAATTAGTAATTTATTAAAATTTTGAGTTAAAAAGTAAAATATTTAATAAGCTTGAGATTTAAACCAGAATTTCTAAAAAATAAGAATAAAGCCATACAAACTGATTTTTGATATTAAAATAAAAATATTAAATATTACTAATCTTTAAATAATATTATTATTTGTATTAATTTAGCTAGTATATTTTTATTTCTATTAAAGTTATTATTTTTTTATGAAATAAGAAACAAAGATAAAATAATAAGATTTTCTAAAAGTGTTAGAAATACAGAGTTAAATTGAGAATCTTATGATTCTCCTTTCATAAGAAATTTAGGGAAAGGTAAGAGAAGAGTGTGAAGCTAATTTGAATATTAAGAACAAGAAAGTAAAAGAATAAATAAAATACAAGAAAAAGATTAAAGGGATCTTCGCCATAGGAGAGCGGAAAGCAAAGATTAAAAGAATCAAACGAACCTCTGTCATAGGAGAGTAGAGAACATAAAAGAAAAGAATATATCAAAGGGATCTCAGCCACAGGAGAGCAAAGACTAAACGAATCTAATGAACCTCTTTCACAGGAGAGTAGATAACAGAAAAGAATAGAATGCATTAGCTAAAGGGATCTCTGCCACAAGAGAGCAGAAGATAAAGATAAAAAGACTTTAAAAGACTGTCTGCCACATGAGAGCAGATGCAGCCTTATTTGGGCCTTAGTGCCAAATATATAGTGGGGACACCCACACATTGTGAACTGTTTTCCAGATGTAAGCATATTATAATACATTTAAAAGTCACATTGTATGCGGCCTAGCCGTAAGACTTATATGCACACTGTATGCATCTGGGCCATATCCGGGACTTGAGCCGGGTAATGTTGGCAGCGGGTAGGTAACCAACATATGAGCTCATGGCCTGCATAGGCAGACATGCATCATACTTGATTGTGCGTATATTAATGTTGTGTAATTTTGTGATTGTGTGTGTGCTATATGATTGATTAACTTCTGTGTACTTTTATTTGTCATGTTTGTATGTGTCCTATTGTTAGTTGCTGTTGGCTATCTATTGAAGATTGTATGTATTCCATTGTGAGATTATTCTATAACAAAGAATAAAATGAACCTAATTATCCACCCTGACCCTACTAAGGACTCCCTAGTTCTTACCCCCTCTTTTCACCCCTTTTAGCTACAAGTGCGAAAGTTTATTGCGAAACTGCAGAAGCATAGAAGAATATGTTTGCAAGTTGAGTTGTTGTGAGAATTTATTTTCCCCTCACCTTGTTAGTTGAAGTTTTATTCAGAGGGTTAGGTTCTGTAATTAATTTTGTAGGTATTATTATAATGTATTATTAATATTAAGTACATGAATATGTGTTATTCTGCTCTTGTTGAAAAAGTTTTTAATGTTTAGTAAAATTATCGATAAATTAACGTGTAAAAACTCAATATTAAATAGATAATAAAGGAATTAGGTTAGTAATGCCTTACTTTTAGTATGATCTTGACGTGCTGGAAGTTGGGTTGTTACATTCCGCACTTCTCTTGTGATGTAATTTCTCATATCTTTTTCAATAAAGCTTAATTCACGATGGCCCTCGTTGCTGCGACAAATGATTGGTATGTTTTGTTTGGTCTGATTTTGGCTACCTCATTTTTCTCTATTGTACGTCATACGGACATGCTTAATTTCCTGTGTTATTTAAGCATCTCTGTTTGATTTGTACAGCCGGGATGTGAATGATGCAATACAACCTTCAAAATGAACCAAACGCCAACGTCTTTCAATATATGTATATAAATTCTTGCAGGATAATTTAATCCAGCTGAGGAATTTGTCTTCTCAGTTGGAGATATGTTTGATTTCCATTTCCCCTCTCTACTACATGTAATCAATTGGTTCTTAATTTCATTTCCCTTCCTATTTGTACTCTAAAATTTTTATAGAAAAATCTGTAACTTTCGAATAATCTTTGTAGAATTTTGCAACTTCTTCAAGCGTGTTAAAAGTCATCCCAACCTTTGGAACAAGCTACTTATCAACATCACAAAGAAATTGCAAAATACACCAAAAATAGTCCACAATACATGATGGGGACCAAACTGTCAGTTAGAAATTTTCTTAATGAGATTTGCGTTGTGAGTATAGCCCCAACTGACAATTACGGCCCACAATCAAAGTTTAGAATGAAGATGTCACAATCAAAACAAAATAACCAGGAGTTTTAAATCCCAAGTCGTCTTTCCTCAGACTAGCAATTAGGTACGCACACTTTTGGTTGTGAAATAAGGGGGTTTTCAAGCATGAAACAGAAATTTAAAAGAACTAAAGAATAAATGAACTAGCAATGGATCAAAAGACAATTAATGCCAATTAGAAGAAACCAAAATCAAAACTAGTGAAAATGAAGTGCAATGTATAAAAGAGCCTTGACTTGGAAATGAGAGCTAAGGAATCATATTCTTGTCATAACCATAACTATGGCAATTACAATGAGTTAATCTCACTTCGTCAACCTCTAACCTCGAGGAGTAAGTCAAGCAAGTATAATTGACCTTAATCCATAAATCCTAGCTAACTTACTAATTAACGTAGTAAAAAGCCAGCGTTAGTAGAAATAAGAGTAACTAACAACCTAAACATTACCACTAAATATCAGACATTATGACTCTAGTATCCTAGGGACTCATTTCCCAAGCTAAAGAGTGAAAATCTACTTAACATCCATAATTGGCATTTCACAAGCACTTGGTGGGTATAAAAGCAAAACATAGCAAATTGTAAAAGATAATGAAAACTATACCCAATTTATGCACAAAATCAACAATAGAAACTCAATCAAACATATATAAATCATAAAGTATCAAAATCATCAACAAAAGACTTAAGAAATTAAAATTGAATATATTAACAAAGTAGCTTCAAGTATAAGAAAATATGACAAGAGTAATGTAATTAAAGAGAAAATTAAGGATTACTTACAATGAAGGCAAGCAAATATCCAAGATCAAAATTGTAATTGAGCTAATTATACTATAAACCCTAATAAGACCTAAGAGAGAATTGAAAGAAAACATAAGAAAACTAATCTAAACCTAACTAAAACTGTCTAATATGGTGTGTAATAATGTCCTCCTTTGATATGGAATGTTGCCCCTTTGATATAGCCCTTCAATCAGCTTCAGGAACTCCAAATTTGGACCAAGAGGCCCCTAAAATCACAAACCACGTGACTTTTTAATGAAGTCACGCGTCATGACTTATGCGTACGCACAGGGTTGTGTGCATACACATAGGAAGGTGTGCATACGCATACTGGAGTGTATACTTCTTCGTTGTTTTTTTCATGAAATCTCTCATTTTGCATGCTTCCTTCCACTTTTACCTAGCCATTCTTGCCTATTGAACCTGAAATCACTCAACAAAGCATATTATGGCATCGAATGGAATAAAAATGGAATAAAATTGATTAATTTAAGCATAAAAAAATATGTTTTCACATTTAGACACAATTTAGAAAGAAATCACAAAAGTATACTATTTAAGTGAATAAATGCGGATTTATGTGATGAAATCTACTAAATTAAGCCAAAATTTACCATCAAATATGGATTCATCAATACATTATATTAAAAGCTAGCATGCACCGAAGCTCCATCATCAAAAATAATAAAATCAGATTCAGAACTCATCATCAACTATGTACAGCAATTTTCACAAATAGAAACTAAATGATTCAACTACAGAATCATAAACTACTAACAAAATGTATTAACTAGATTCAAATCACACCTCACTACTTGATTCGATTCAAAACAATAATACAATTCACCATCGTTCAATTGAAAAGTCTAAACCTATAAATACACCGAAAGAATTCTGATATACACTGGAAGTTTTCCCAAATACAGATTCATCAAAACTCTTACATTATATTCAACTCAAACCATCAACGATGAACAGAAATTTTCACAAATAAAAACAACATTATTCACCTACAGAATTATAAACTACTAACAAAAATATTAACTAGAATTGAACCACACCTCAACTACTTGATTGGATTCAAAATAATAATCCACTTCGTTCTGGTTCAATGACAATCTGAACTTGAATCATTCATTATTTTCAACAACGAGATAACTATTCAAAAATGATTTCAGAGCTTGATTTCAAAAATGTAGAGAATGAAAAAATCGCGGAAAATGAAGGAAGAGAATGCAGAGAATGAACAAAGAGAAACACAGAGAACACAGAGATGGAAGAGAACGTAGATCGAAAACACTGAGCAAATTTGAAAAAGGTAAGAAACGAAATCCTTTCAAAAAAAGGTACTTAAATCTTTGCGCGTTGATTGAAAAGTTGGTTAGATAGTGGCACATGTGGTAAATTACGTTAAAGAGACTTGTATGAACTTGTTTGTGTAAATGACTTGTATGTGGAGCGTATTTGAAACTTCAAAATTTAGATATAATTAATTAACACTTTGGAGTTTTCTTCTGTTGTCTTTCTTGTTGTTTTTTCTCTTTTTTTCTCCAGATTTTATAATCTTTGACTATCTCTAAAATCTTTGTTTGGTGGCTATTTTGGGGCTTAAAAGTATTTGGATGATTGTATTTTTTTATATTTGTCACTTATTCTATGTTTAATAAAAAAATATATTAACACTTATTTTTTGTTGTAACAGCTATAGAAACTCTTAAAAGAACTACAACATAACGCTCTATAAGAAAAGAATAATCATATATTAACTTTTCAAAATAAAAAATGTATAGAACAAAAGAAAGAGTGTGTAAGAATGACTAATTAAGGAACAACAAACTTATTATTTTATGACAATCATGCTTCGAAGCTAACCAAATTTTAACACCACCAAATGCAATGAAACAAGTTACACAACTTTTAAAAGAAGAATTTCAACAAAGGGTTACCAAAAAAATCATCATGTATTAACATTTTAAAAGACAAGAAAAACGATAGTGTGAGCTACATTGTGCCCAAATTTACTCTAGTTTTTTCTATAACTAAAAATAATAGATCAACTATGTATATAACTAAAAACCAGAATAGACCTAATAAAAGGTTGTACAAAGGGAGTTTTTATTTTTTATTTATGATTTCAATTGAGTAATTTAGCAAAGAGCAACAAGGGTATACTTTAAATCTCCAGTAGAATTTGTTCTTTGAGAATAAAATCAGAATCCAAACCCAAATCTTAACTAGAAATATCTCTAGAAACAAGTGTCAATTTTTCTCCTATAATAAAACTAAAGTTTGAACTTGATTTACATGTCTTTATAATATGCACTTTCATACACAATAATATGCATATTGTAACGATCCAACTTTCAGTACGTCATGATCGTACGAAAAGTAAGATGTTACTAACTCATTTTTCTTTTTAACTATTTAATATTGAGCCTTTAGTTCGATGTTGCCTTTCAATTTTTTAAAAAATGCCAGAAAAGTTTGTTTTTATTAATTAAAATCATATATCAAAGATCACCAAGTAATAGTAATCACATAATTACTAATAATAATAAATGCTATACCAATAAATTCAATATAAAACTCGAATACAATACCTATCCCTCTCGATAAAATAAAAACCAAAGCAACAAGGACGAGGGAACTCTATAAAAGCAATAGGAGTTATAATTAAAATCTAAACTGATCGCCTGTAGGTTCATATTGAGTTTTTGAACCTGTGTCACTAAAAGGGGGGAAAATAAGCAAGTTACATGCTAGCGAAGAAATCTAAAACAAATAATTCCAATGGAAAAAATGAAGAAAAGATGGCACGAATAAAGATTATACGTCGAAACGGAGCTAACTTCATAATCTCTAGCGCTCCCAAACCCCGTGAGTCGTATCACCTATTACTTTTATTTCGTCTATGATAACCCATTAGTGTTCTCATGTACATAAATAATTGGTATTAAGTTGGCCAAACCTAATACCATGAGGTATGCAATGGTAGACTAACAGTGTTGATCATCAGGCAGTCATGCATATAAAACTTATACTCTTGTTATCAGAAAAAGTCACAAAGCATAACAGCCAGTCAGAGTATACAGTAAAGCATAGGCAGTCCATTCCCAAGGCTCTAATAGGAACGAACTGCTCTGATATCATATTGTAACGCCTTACTTTTAGTACGATCATGACGTACTGGAAGTTGGGTCGTTACACATATATATATATATATATATTAGTAGGAGCACCATCGTTAGCTTAGAAAATTGAAACCTGCTCATTGTAGTAATTAAATTCAAGAATCCAAATCAAAATTTAAACTCATGCTATAATTAAATTATAATCAAACAGGATCTAAATCATAGTTTAAATAAATCCAGTTATAATAAAACACATTTAAAGTAATAATCAAACTCTAAAATCGAAAAAGATGAAAATACAAATCAAGTAAAACATTTTAACAAACAGGTAACATGCATTGTGCAAGAGAGAGTAAGGTACTGTATTCTGTAGCAGTGAGTAAGAAAAATACAAAAATAATCAATACAAATCGCAAAAAAGGAATGAAAGGAATAGAGAGAATAAGATTTACACTATAAATTTGAAGATAACAACAAATTAATGGATGACCTACCTTATACTAAGTTCCTCTTTGTTGTTTAGAAGGTAGGAAGAGATATGGCAACCGCTAGTAGCAATGGACAATGTTGGAGGAAAAAAAAGAAGCGATAACCAGTGGAAGGATAGGATGACACCAGAGGTAGGAAGAGAGGCGACAAAAATGATCTTTATGGGAGAAAAAAATGCAGCAAAAATTTGAGAATTCATGTGTAAAAAAGCAGCAAAAATCAAGAATAAGAAAGAGAAGAAGCTCACGTGTTAGTGGCGAAGACAAAAACGTGAAGAAGAGCGAAGAAGATACATTCGCATATGAAAACGGGTGATCAGGAGAGGAAGAGGAGAAAGTGTCTTTACTGTGAGTGTGTGGGCACAGTGTGCGAAAATGAGACTGAGATTGATTTTTCAGTTTTTGAGTATTGTAGAGTATATACATATTTTTATATGGTAACTGATTTTGGTGTACACTTAGCATAACTGTAATTTAAATCTTCTAAATAATAAGATAACTTAATTTAAATTAAAAGATCCTAAAAGATATGATAACTAATTTAAATCAAATTTAATTTTATTAAATTAAATCAAATTTTGTTTAAATTTAAAATAATTATAAATACTACTAAACAAATCAATTTTTTTAACAATCCTAACAACAAATCAAAACTAAATAATTTCAAATTTATTACTATTTTTATGCCTCCCATTGAAATTCAAGTGAACTCTTGGGATTCTTGATATTCTCATTTAGTCCAATGAGCCTTATCAATGCCGTCATTTTATCACCACTATTTTTTAGACGAACTCTTGGTCTTCTTGATATCCAAGATTGGTGACAAAGTACAATTTTTCTAGTATTCAGATTATTGAACAAGACAATATTATCATTTTGTCCCTTACCTCGTGCCGTAAAGCGAAGGATAACAAAGTGTCACGACAGTTCTAAGGCTCGTATAATATCATATATACATATATAGAAAGAAATAGTAATACTAGAAGCCCGATGAAGGAATAAAAGCTCAAATTGCATAAGGCGAAATTATGAAACGCGAAGCATTCACACACAATAAATAAATGCATAGGAACGATAGAACAAGACATAATATATAAAACCTTGTAGATATCTCCAGGATACACAAGATAATAATTTAACTAAACAAGATATATATATATATATATATATATATATATATATATATATATATATATATATATATATATATATATATATATATATATAAGTGTGAAATACCAGAAAGAGGACTAGTCACAGTCTGCGAAGTTTAGGCCGGCTAATCAAACTGAATACGACAGAGTTTTGAAGTTTAAAATAACAACAATCTATCTTTCAAAGTTTTTCAGAAATAAAGCCTCTAAGGCAACAACGTCAACTATACAAAGGTGAGAGAATGACTACAATAAAAGTAAAATGAAATAAAACGTAAGGAATATCATAATCCTCTCTGTTACCATATCCACAAACTCACCGTGGTGGGTTGCGACCTACATCTGAAAAACAACAACAAAATATGAAATGAGAACCGGAGGTTCTCAGTATGGTAATAGTACCTAGGGCAGTGTGCGTATGCATAGGGTTGTGCGTATGCACGCCCAGAAGAGTTTTCCCAGCTTGTGCGTGCACACGATGTTGTGCGTACGCACAACGTGCAAAATTCACACAGTGTGTGTACGCACCAGAGTGTGCGATCGCTCTCAACAGTAGGCATCTCCCGGTGTGTGGTGCGCACCAGAGTGTATATACGCACGTTTTCAAAATCTCACAGGGTATGCGCGCACACAAGGCTGTGCGTATGCACAAGTCAAAACATAGTGATTGTTCAGAGCACGCGCACAGCAGTGTGCGTGCGCACACAAACCATAAATCATAAATTATACAACATCACAGAATTCAGATTTTTTACACCAACTTCCAACGATCATATCTTTTTCTAGAAAACTCTTATTTCTACGAAATCTATACCGTTTTAAAGCTTTTTGAATTATCTTTAATTTGATATAGAACTTAATAAATTTCAAAAATTGTAGCCCAAGATATGATCCGCCAAAGTTGGCCTAAAACCCATTTTTTACCAAAAACCTTAAAAACTCAAATTCACCAAAACTCTCAATCCAAAATCACTTATTCCACATCCAAAATAGTCTTAATGTACCTAAATCATATTCATACACCCTTTCATCATTCCATGACTTAACAACACCAAAAATCATCCATTCCATACTCCAAACTCTACTTGTAAACTCAAATCTCAACAATTAACAACCTAATACATCACTTCACCATCCCCAACTCTTATTAACATCAGCAACTAATACAAATCTTCATAAACATCAATATTCATACTTCTCATCAATTAAAATCAACATTAGCAATCATTATCAACATTCACGTTTACATAATCCTCATAAACACTCATCAACATCAACCAACATCATCCACAACAAACTCAACAATTATCAATCCATACGCTAATTAAACCACATTCTCACTATTCCAAACCATCAAATTCATTGTTTTTCCCATTTATCATTACCACACTCATAGTCTAACCTCCAAAGCAATTCCACCACACATAATACACATACACACATTTAATCGACCAATAAATACAATTTCAACCTATGCTAGGCCCAATAGCCTAAGTGTCCAGAAATATTACATATTACATAGAAACGAAAACATACCTTGGCTGATTCTCAAACGCACCAAACATCAAAATGAAGACACCAAGCTCGATCTAAAGCCTCAAACCAACTCCAACAAACACCAAAATTAAATCTAACATCACATAACATACAAATATCAAACCTAGGGTTCACAAAAATAATTAAACACAAGGGTTTAATGAAATCTTACCTTACCCAATGAGAATAGGAGTAAAATCCAACAATATTCCAATGCTAGATCACCCCTAAACAAACAAAATCACAAAATCTACTCAAAAACAAAACTCAAAAACGTAGAAATTCTAGGGCTAGAAAATGGAGCATGATTTTAGAGATCTTACCTACAAAACTTAGTTAGAAATGACAGGCTTGACAAGAGCTTCGCGTGGCCGCAAACGGCTTGTCAATCGGAATTCCGTAGATCAAGTTACAAACAAATGAAGGTGAGGATGAAAAGTGCTCTTTCTTCTCCCTCTCCTCTCAATGTAGCTGCGCCCCCTTCTTCAAATTAGGGTGGAATGAGCTGAAATGCTCATTTAATGAGCATATATATGTTGGGCTTTGCATCCGATTTGGGCCCGGTCCAACCCGTTAGCATTTTTGGTCCATTTGGCCCACTTTGGGCCAAAACCTTTAAGATTAGCGCCCGGTTTCGATTTTCAAATTATTTTTATCCTTTCAAAACAATAAATCAATTTTCAAAATCTTATTTTTCTCAAAATATGGTACCGGACAATCTAGAGCCGGTACTACCGGCTTAAGCACCAGTACATATCTTTACAAAACTTTTCGCAAAAGATACATTTTTCCACTCAGAAAAAAAATCATTGAATCCAAATTTCACCCTTAAAGTTTCAAATTAAAACATCTAAATTTTGAATCTACTCCAGACATGTAACACCCTAATTAGCCTAAGCTTTACCTCGCATCGTAAAGCAAAGGTTAATCAAGGATTACGACAGATTTAAGCTCATACATATAATATATATAGAAAGAATAATACAATCTAGAAGCCCGATGAAGGATGCAGCTCAAAAACAGGATTTTAAAGCGCAAAATGTGCTAACGAAGCTTCTGACTTAAGGCACAAGAAACAGGTATAAAATAACAAAATATCATAGTATAATAGTATAATATCATAAGACTCTAGCCACGGCTCGCGGAGTTTAAGCTGGCTAGCCATATACAAACCATACATGAAACCAGACAGTAAAACCAGCTTATACAAGTTTTGATCTCTCAAATTCAAGCCTCTAGGCAAAGCAAAATACAAAAGATGAGAGACATATACAAAAGAGATTAAAAGACTTCAAAAATAGATAGATATCCTCTGCTCCTGTCACCATCAAAGCAACTCACCAAGGTGGGTTACGACCTGCATTTAAAAAACACAACAAAAATATGGTCCGATTCTCAGCATGGTAACAGTACCCAGTAATGTAAGATATAAGACCCCGTGACGCCAAAGGCAATCTTAGACTTCATATCCATCACAAGATTCAATCTTAAGGCATATTAAAACAAATAAGTATCATATATATTTTAACATAAATAGACAGGGTACTCTATCTTAAGGAATTTCTATTCTAACCAAACACCGCTGTCCCACAGCCTTCACTAACCTATCCTCCATGCGATCCCATCGCCACCGCCTTTCGAACCTCCTCAATCCCAGCAGAATACACAATTAATAGCAATGGAAGTAAAACATAAATAGAAAATGCACATGATGAATGCCTGCCATATTTGCTGTGATATCACATTGTCGGTTCAACTGCCAACCTGACACATCTCCATGGAGACGTCGCCCTTCAGAATCATCATATGGGAACCCCCGAGATATAATGCTCGGATCACTGTCCAAGATTTTGTGCCTGCACACTCTATTGATCCGAAGGGATGCGAGCGGGATACTTTTGCCACCGACCTCACATCTCAACGCAAGTGGGACAAACCACCGCCTTTACGCTGCCGCCGCTACTTCGACAGGCGGGATCCAACCGCCGTCCCTGCCGGGCGCATAGTGTCTCATAATTTCAATATACAAATGATAGATCAGTGGTTTTCAAAAAATATTTTCAGTATGCCATGGATCCATCATCTCTTTCTGAGTCCTCGACTCATCTCAACCACTTTCAATCCAACATCTCCATTCCGCGTTCTCATTCCACCAAGCCCATCCTCAGTACACCCAAAACCTAAGCCTCCATTTTCTAACTTTTTATCAAATTACCAAGTTAAAATCACCTAGGACCTTTTCTACCTTTTGATATCCAAAAACGAGCCAAAAGCCTTAAATAGGTGTCACAGAAGTTTACAAGCCTAATTATCTGTCTCTAGACTCAAAACGGAAGTTTCCTATAGATTCAAAACCAGTTGAAATAGTTTAGTTGAATAAAATAAAAAGGAAAACCATTTCTCTTGCAAAAACTGATTTTAAGTTTGAAATCTCTGCACCAAGACAACAAGCTGCCATGTTCTTAAAAAATCCACCAAAAATCATATTTTCATTTGATGTATCTGAACTTTTCCAAAAATAAACTAGACTCATAGAGCTTTAAATCAGTCAAAGTATCATAGAAAAATCATTTTTCTGGAGAGAGTTATACTGATTACAAGTTTACTTTCAAAAACTAGTTTTGCTGTCAAAATAGCTAAGAGCTCTATTTTTAAAACGAGCACAACTTCTTCTACAAAATTTATAATAGTCTAAAATTTTGACACAAACAAGGAAATAGTCCAAGTCTCAATGTCTTTTTGATCCCACTCAAAATTATGGTCAAGATTCGGAGATATAGGCTTGGAAAGTTGCTAGTTTGATTATGTAGCAGCAGAAAATCAATTTTAAAGTAACAAACTTCAAAAATTTATATCTCCTAATTCAACCATTAAACTTTAACCAAAATTTTCAGGATTTTTCTACACATCACAAAGATTCGAGAAAAAATAATCCCATTCAATGGTGACGGTTAGATCATTCCCAAAAAGCGTCCGAAGCTACTGCCAGTAAATAGATTATGCAGAATTTTTGCTAAGCCTCAACTTTCAAAATATTTCAACCAAAACCATACCAACTCCAATTTACCTCATAACTCACCCTTTGTGTCACAATCTACCATTCATACCAAATTTGTCATTCACCCTTCAATATCATCAACCTCAAATATCAAATATATAACACTGTAATCATTTCTCCACAAACCACATTCATCAATTTCCATTATCAAATACATAACAATACATTCATTTTTTTAAATCAACACATTAATCAAATTCCATTCCACCATTTCCAAAAATCATCATAATCAATTTCAATCTCAATCCTCAATACCATACTATCAAAATCAACATTTAAATTCATCAACAACCCAAATCATCAAATCATCATACATCATCATACAACAATTTCAACAACCAATTTAATTCAATCCTATCCTATTGGTCACTAGCCTAAGTGTCCAGAAATATTATATAATACATAGAGAAAACCAAAACCATACCTTGACTGATTTCCTATATGAACCAAAACTCAAAATTGAGCACCCAATGAGCTTCCAACCACAAGCAAGCCACCAATGTAACTCCAACAAGCTCCAAACTCACAATAATCAAAATATATATGCATAAACCATCACAAATCAATTTAGGGTTCCATTTAAACATAATATCACAAGGGTTTAATGTCTCTTACCTTTTTTAATAGATTTGATAGCCAAAATCCAATGCTAAGCAAGGATTAGAGCAAACCTAAACATCCAAAATCACAAAAACTCGTTTAACCCGAAACCCTAAAAAAACCCGAAATTTTGGAGAGAAGAACTGAGAGGATTTCGAAATTTTCATACCAGTTTCTTATATGTATTTTTTAGAGCTCATCACAAGGAACGCGTAGCCGCTGACGACACGTAAATCGGAGCACCGTAGCTCAAGATATCGCAAAAAGAAGAGATATGTGAATAGTGTTTTCTTCTTCCTCTTCTTTCTTTTCTTTGCAGCTGAGTGTGTGTGTGTTTAATAGTGTTGTGGCTACATGGGTTCATTTAATGAACCTTTATATATGTTGGGCTTGGGCGCAATTTGGGCCCAATCCAACTCGTTAGCGTTTCTAGCCCGTTTGGCCCAACTTTGGGACAAACCTTTAAAATTAATGCCTGGTTTTTCATTTCTAATGTTTTTCTAAGGTTTTTGACTGTTTTCACTTTTTCTCGCGCAGCACCAGGCAGACTTGAACCGGTTCAACTGCCGGTTCGTGGTTTTTCGCAAAAGGCACATTTTCTGACTCAGAAAGATCCACTGAGTCCAAAAATCACCTTTAAATCCTCAAATTCTCACTCTAACTTTTTGAAATCTAATTTGGGAAATATAATCACTTAGTTAACCGGTTGATTAGTTGCGATTCTTATAGGACACTTAAAAATTATTATTTTATTCAAACGGTTATGACGATTCTTGCAGTAAATACTTAGTGGATTGCTAAGTAAGTTTGTTAATGATAAAAAGTTGTATGAGATATATAACAAGAACATAAGACTATAAAACATAATTTTTTAGTTTTCTTTCTAATGGAATAACTTCCTTTAAGAATTTGAGAAGCATGTGATTTGAAGACGAATCATCTTCTCCTTCAAAGACGAATCATCTTCAATAATGGGTATATGATATGAGCATAAGGGAGCCCAAATTATTTTGTCATTTAAGTATAGTATGATGGAATTTAGCCCACGTTCATGCGTTTATCTTAGTTTTTATGTTAATTTTAATTGTAATAAATGCTAGTGGTTGATTTTAATGTAGTAGAACAATAAATGCTTAGTGAATTGTGTAGTGTAAATTCTGGAAAATTAATAAATAATTCACTAATAAATTAATTATTATTAAAAAATTAAATTTTTATAATCTAAAAAAATAAAAATATTTAAAATACGAATTTTGATATTAATTTTAAAGATTTTGACCTAAAACCAGACCAACAGACTGAGCCAGTTAGACTGAATCCAAACCAGGCCCAAGACCCAACATATAAAGCATGCAAACTCAGCTCTTTCCCCTTCATTCTTTCATTTCAACACTAAAGAAGGGAAAGGGAATCACAAGAACCCTAACCCTTAGCTCATCTTCAAATCCACATATCTCTCAATCCGAAGCTCTGATCGCCACACTGTTTGAGGTGATGCGACCATCGTGTTGAGCTCTCCAAAACCATTCAAACAAAATGGTAAGGGATTGGCATTTTCTCACACAGCCATTCCTTTCTTCAATTTCGAAATTTTGGTTTATGGGTATTGAATATTTTTGGTGTTTTGATGTTCTAGGATTGAACTAGCTTGAGAAAATTGTTGGGTTTTGTCCAATTGATCTGTGGGTAAGATAAAAAACTATTAAACCTTTGTGAATCCTTGAATTAGTAAACCCTATGTTAATTTTAGTGATATTGTGTGAATTAGATTGTGTTTCTTGTTGATTTATAGTCTATTTGGTAGTTTGGAACAAAATTCTGGTGGTTGAGCTTGTCGATTTGATAGTTAGAGACTTGGAACTTGTGAAGAAGAGGCATTTTGAGGTGTTCCAAACTTAGGGAGGAATCGGCCAAGGTATGATTTTAGTTTCTCGTAGTTAATGTATAATGTTATGTGAAAACTTAGGCTAGAAGACTTTAAGATAGGAATGAACTGAAAGAGTTGTTGATTGAATTGTGTATGTGGTATATGAATTGTGAATAAAGGATGAATGAGTTTGTATGTGTTGGGGTATGATTTTGATGATTATGAAATGTTGATGATTGTGATGTTGTTGAGGGTGGATTGTGGATTTAATTGAATGGATTGAATGAATTTGTATGTTGGCATGTTGTAGTTTAAATGAGAAGTGTATGAACCTGGTTAGGGACTATTGGGGCTAGTTTGGGTTGTGGAATTGTTGGTTTGGAATTGAGAATTTGGGAAACTAGAGATTTTGTAAACTTTGGTAAAAGCTTATTTTTGAATAACCTTGGCGGGCCATAACTTGGCTTCCGAACACTCAAATTTTGTAAAACTTTGTTTTGAATGAAAATTAGATCCGTGAAGTTTCCAACATTTGAAGAACGAACTAGTTTCCAACGTTTGGGTTAAATTAGTTTTTGTGATTCTTGGTGTTTAGGTTCACTCTAATCCTTGCTTAGCTTTGGGTTTTGACATCCAAATCTGTTGTGAAAGGTAAGAGGCTTTG
Source organism: Arachis hypogaea (assembly GCF_003086295.3). Classification (NCBI taxonomy): domain Eukaryota; kingdom Viridiplantae; phylum Streptophyta; class Magnoliopsida; order Fabales; family Fabaceae; genus Arachis; species Arachis hypogaea. The sequence continues at coordinate 75,684,144 of NC_092045.1, read as the reverse complement.
ATCTCTTGTGAACTTTTGATTTATGATGAGCCATAGGTTGATTTTTGGTGATTCATATGTATATAGCTTGATTATTGTAAGTTTGGAGCCTGTTGGTGCTTGTTGGAGCTACTTTGGTGGTTGAATTTTGGTTGAAAGCTCATTTGGTTCATAAAGGGAATCGGCCAAGGTATGATTTCGGTTTTCTCTATGTAGTATATAATATTCATGGACACTTAGGCTAGTGACCCATAGGATAGGATTGGATTTGAATAGTTGATGAGTTGTTGGATGTTATTGTATGATGATGTTTGATGAAATGATTATTTTTGAGTTGATATTGATGATTAATAGTGATATGATGAGGATGAATGACTTGTGAAGTTGAGTAGTAGATTATGTTGATAAATGTGATATTGGTGTTAATCGATTGATAATGTAGTTGGAAAATTGTTAATGAAGTTTGATATATGAGATATACTGATGTTGATGTATGGATGAGGAAAGGTGAAGGAAAAATGTGGTAATTCTGGGGTAGTATGACATAGAGGGTTGATTTTGATGAAAAGTGGAGTTTGGAATGGTTTGGTTTGGTTTTGGTTATGTCTTATAAAGGAATTGTGGAAATTGTTATTTTGGAAAAAAATTGAATTTCGGTGAACTTTGTCCGATCATAACTTTTGCCTCGATTTTCAAAATTGGTTAAAATTTGCTTAGAATTAAATATCTTTAAATACCCTTTAAATTGATATAAAGTTTGCAAAATTTGAAATTTTGTGGAGGAAGTTATGATCATTCAAAGTTGGTGTTAAAAATTTGAAAATTCTGCAAAGTTACAGAATTCTGAGTTTTCTGGTATGTGCGCACGCACAGCCTTGTGCGCACGCACACTCTGCGAAAATTGTGACCTGTGTGTCCATACACGCAAAGGCAGGCATTCTGCTTGCAGCACTGGCACAGCTTGTGTGCGCGCACACCAATGGGAAATTGCAACCTGTGCGTACGAACAGACCTGTGCGTACGTATACGTTGGGAAGGCCAGTCTGTTGGGGGCACTGGCACAGGTTATGCGAGTGAACAGACCATTTGAGTTTTGACACCTGTGCGTATGCACACCCCTATGCGTACACACACTTTTAAAGAACTTCCTGGGCGTGCGCACACACACCCCTGTGCTGAAGTACACGCCCTGTTTCTCAAATTTTGCTTTATTTTCAACTATTTCACCTTCCCGACGAGGTTGTAAGCTTCCAAGACACCTTTTTAAGACTTTTGAGCATATTTTTGGATACTCAAACATGGGAAAAGATTTAAAGGTTTTAGACGTTATTATTTGAAAAAAAAACGTTAGCAACCGGAGTACTAGGTTTCTGTTGTATTGGGGAAGGGTTGATGATGTGTGATGAATGGTTGGTGAATGAGATGCGAAAATCAAGGAACTGAAATGTGAATGAACAGTGGTTGAACAGAGTCGAGGACTCTGAATGAAGTGATGGATCCATCTTGTACTGAAAATATTTTTGAAAACCACTACACTACTTTTTCATTGAGATTATGAGACACTATGCGCCCAGCAGGGGCCAAGGTTGGATCCCGCTTGTCGAGGTAGCGGCGGCGTAAGGGTGGTGGTTCGTCCCGCCTGTTGTTACTGTCTGGTTTCACATATGATCTGTATATGGCTAGCCGGCTTAACTCCGCGAGCTGTGACTAGATTCTTATGATATTATACTACTATATTTTGTTATATCACGTTTGTTTCATGTGCTTTAAGTTAGTAGCTTCGCTAGTATGTTTTACGCTTTTCAAATCCTGTTTTTGAGCTCTATTCTTCATCAGGCTTCTGGATATTATTAATTCCTTCTATATAATATATGTATAAGCTTAAACTTGTCGTAACCTTTGATTAACCTTTGCTTTACGACGCGAGGTAAGGCTTTGGCTAATTAGGGTGTTACACCGAACACTTTATCTCCCCGGATTTTCCTATGGGCATGTACACACACACACACACACACACACACACACACACACATAATTCGAGCTTGGGAATTTACCCCATGGATATTTGGGCTTGGGGATGCACACACAGAGGGACTGTCCAATGGTTACATATCGGGTTGGCTATATAATCGACATATGAGACTCATCAGCCATGAGACAGGCATGCATCATATGCATTTGTATGTTTTATTTGAGGGCACATCATTTTGGTTTGCCTAACTGCTTAGCCATGCTTATTTGCTACTTATTTACTTGTTGTATCTGTACTCCTTATGTGATTTCTTTATTTGACTTGTATGTGTATTTACTTTTGAGAGACCCTCTTTTGGTGGAGGCGTGATGAAGGATGTTCCACCCGGAGATTTGGACATTTGAGGGAAGCAGAAGGTGCAAAGTTATATTAGGACTAGATTCATATAGATAGATTACCGAATTTCTAGTTTAGTATGATCTTTAAGTTAAAATCTGAGTATCAGAGTTCTAGAAATGCCTCTAGCTTTTTCGAGACATTATTTATTATCTATGGAGATACCTTTACCATGCTGAGAATCCTGGTTCTCATTTCATACATATATTATTGTTTTTCAGATGCAGGATGCGAGGTACCTCGCTGAGCATACTGGAGGCTCTGCTGAAGCGAAGATCTACTTTGGGCTTTGTGCTTTATACTATGTATTTGTATATAGATTCTCCACCTTGTGAATATTTGTATTTTGTCTCTCCTAGAGGTTGACCTAGAGAAATAGGGTTTATATTCAACATTTTAGTAAACACATTTTGGGTTATATGTATGTATATGTATACTCCTCTAGCTGGCCTTAGCTTTGCAGGTCGAGTCTGGAGCTTGGATATCTATATCTTTTCAAATTCTATTCTTTATATTTATATGCTATCCTTTCCGTTCAATCTTGCTTATCCGTTTATGCTTATCAGTACGAGTGTGATGCGTTTTCTGCAACGGTTTTGTTTAGCTTCCTTTTTTTTAAACACTCCTAGTTATAATTCCTTTCATCTATATTTATATACGTCTTTTCTTTTAGAGGTCATAATACCTCATCACCTCTGATTTACGACTTAAGCGTAAAGTTCTGTGTGATAGGATACTACATGTAGAGCCTTCATTTAGTTTTTCTAAAAGAATTTTAAATGTTTAGTAATTATTTTCAATGTAATAGAATAATAAATGTTTAGGGAATTGCTAAATAAGTTTGTTATCCACTTAGCATTATAAAAAAAACTGCATGGGACATGTAACAAAAACATAAGATTATGAAACAGTATTTTTTAGTTTTCTTCTATGTAAGGGAGCTACTTTTTATTCTTGTGTATAAAAACACATGCTGATTTTATCAAAATAACTTGTGCGATTATTTTGATATTATCAAGGGATCTTGTGGTGATTATTTTTATTTTATCCAAAAAATTTGTGATGATCATTGTAATTTTATTCAAGCAATTTATTCTTGTGATCATATCAAGACAATTTAAATGATCATTCTAAACTTATTAAAGATTAGTTTGTAGAAAAGAAAGAAAAAAATGTTAAAAGTTTGTTTCTGTATAATCATCAAAGATTCAATCAGTTAATTTTTTTTATTAAACAAGTGTATTACATACATTTGAGAAGCTAATTAGGTAGAATAATTTGTTTCAAATATTAGTTTGCAAATAGTTACAAATGCAACATTAGTGTAATTGTGGAGGTTGCTGGCGAAGAACGACCCCGGCTTATATACACGATTCTCATACAGCTTAGATGTAGTATTGCACCACACCACATTAGGATCAATGACGGAAGGCGAGGAGTTGTTGTTGTCCTCCCCACTCTGCTGAGATTGTTAGGTTGCAGCCTCCAAGTTCTACGTGTACGATTCCTACCACATGATATGCAAATCTTATTAGGGCGACAATTAATTGAAAACGATTATAAGTTATAAAATAAATTATTACGTTTACTCATATAATAATTCACAGATCGCTGATCGACAAATCTCTCATTGTTCTCCTTCAGCGTGTGAGTATAGTTGAAGACCTCCACCATCGTCACCTCATGATCTAACAACTTAGGCTACACATATACACATATTGAAAGAAAAGATTTAAACCAAGGGACAATTAATTTTAAAATCAAAGATAAAATGAACTTAATATATTAATACAGGTTATATACCAGATTGGACTTTGTCTTCATAAAAGTCGCTGACCCGCCAGAATACTTGGACGACTTAGCTGATTCCCTGTTGGCCGTGTTTGTGGCTCCACGTCGCTTGAACCCTTCATTATTCTCCCAATAGGCATAGCGAGCCTTCTTGATGTCTGGTCGAAGCCACTGAGTAAGGATGTCCTGCCTCCCACATATGTTCTCAAGTATCTGCTAAAGTCGCCTAGCCATGCGATGGTTAAAAATGTTCTTGATCATAGTATCGTTTATCTTTCCAAGTATAAATTTCTCCTACACAGGGAAATAATTAGCATTAATTAATCGAAATTAAATACATAAACAAAGCAAAAGATAGAAACTAAATAAAGTTTGAATAAGTAGAGATTTTTTCGCCCACTTATAAAATCATCGCTCTCTGGTCTCAATAAGAATCTTCTTGTAGCTTGGCCATGGGTGGTCGTACATCAACTTGATAACATTAGTACACTCCTGTGTACAAGAATTGTTATCCGACGATGCAAACCTATCAATAGAGAATTAAGATTAGTAAACACAAATATTATTTAATAATTTTAAAATAAATTGCATTTAAAACAAATTAAAATGGTGCTCACACGGTCAATTCATCAGGCCAAATCGTCATCCTAATAAGCCAATGTGCTGAGGCATCCATGAAAGCATTTCAAAACTACAGTGTCTGTTACGGGAGGTGGCGTCGATGTAGTAAGCTGCTGAACAGGTAGAAGTGGTGGAAGAGTCAACTCTAGTGAATCAGTAGGACGATTTTTTAGAGGAATGACTGCCACAATAGCCGACCCACATAATTGGGGTTAGGGACCATAATGATGGGTTGATCTTATGCACCATATGCTTGTGAGGTTCCAGGAGTAGTTGAAGTAGAGGGTGATGATTGAGAAGTCTTATGGGTGGCAGTCACTTTCTCTTTATCCTGATCACGAGACCGGCTCTCGATACTTTTGTCTGTTGTCATGTCTACAGAGAGAGAGAGAGAGAGAGAGAGAGAGAGAGAGAGACCAATGTTAGTGAGTATACTCTGATTTTATGTTTTTTCAATTTTCAGTTTATTCAGTTATCAATTATTTTAGTTCGGTTGATTGATTTTATTTGGATTTGATCGATTTTGAACACCTCTATAAAAGAGTATAATTTATAAACAAATAGTAATTTCTACCGTGATGTAACAATTTATATAATTTATAAAAGATTATATATATGTTAAGGTAAAAAGGACCTTATTATACTTTTAAAAAATATTTTTAATTACAAGATTTAGTTATTTTGTATTTTAAAAATATATTTTCAAAACATAATATATTTTTTAAAATTTTTAATATATTTAATACTTTAAAAATATAAAACAAATATCTTTTTAGTAATTTTTAGTAACAGTATTTATAAAATTATATTAAAACTTTTATTTTTGATGATATCATTCCATCCATAATCACACATTCCTTTTTTATATATGCTTTTAAAATATATATTAACAAAATCCTTAATTAAATCATAAAAAGTTAATTACGGATGTAACACTTATAAATATTCTGAACGAGTAGAGACCAAAAGTAGTAAACCAATACAATTGCAAGTTGCATAATTAAAGTTAAGGTTTGTTTATACAAAAAGATCTTTTTTTCAGTAATTTAAAAAAATTAAAAAAATAAAAATAATTTTATATTTTGATATTTTATATAAAAATATTTTTTATTTAATAATTATATTTGAATACAATATATAAAAATAATTTTTTATTTATGATATTAAAAATATATTATTTAAAAATAAACAATTCTTTAAAAAATTATAAATTTAAAAAAATAATTTTTAACATTTTTTTAATTACTAAAATTTTGTTAAATATGCTAAAAAAATCTTTTTGATAAATTTTTTTTAACAATTTAATTATATCAAAAAAATAGTTGAGAGCAACGCATTAAAGTAATAGGTTGGGGCGAATTCATTCATTGATTCAACAATCTGGCGCTAAATAATTTTAAGGGTAAAAAACGTAAACAAGCTAAGGGGAGAACAATTTGACACAAATAAGTCAAAGCAAAATTTGATTCATCAACCAACTAAAGCATATTTAAATGTAGTTCAAACCCACCTGTTTCGAACTTACTTTCTACGTAATTCGAACCATGCAGATTCGAATTACACATTGATACCCAAAATCACATAATTCGAATTCAGCTGATTCGAATTACGCAGAAACATGTAATTCGAATCAAGCTAATTCGAACTCCTTCCATGCACACCATGCAACATAATTCGAAGTGGCTTAATTCGAATTACTCCAAGTGTATTTCGAACCAGGCTGTTTCGAATTACTCCAAGTGCCAAGTCCTATGTAATTCCAATGATGTTGATTCGAATTACACATTATACAATATGATATTTTCCCCTTGTATTTTTTAGAAAATGTCCCATCATTTGCTGTCTCATTATTCATCGAATAACATGAATAAAATTAGCAATATACTCTACATTTCTAGACTCTAATATATATCTAATAGATAAGATATATCTAATCGATTAGGATGCTTACTTTTTTTATATTTGAAAAATATGTCCGAGGTTATCTCCGAAGTGAATGGTGGTTGATAGAAAAACCCTTGATTATAATTGTCGGTATGAGTACTGCGTTCAACATGAAACTTGTGGTTCGTAGTAAAACACCTATTTTCTTGTTGAGACCTAATATGATCTTCATCGATTTCTCGAGATATTTTCTTACGAAGTTTTGTTATAGCATCTATAATGGAATAATACTATATAATATAAAAAATATATACTAAAAAAAGTATAAAACAAGATTATAACAAATTAATTTTAGTATAAAATTATTAAATATAAATTAATTTTAACTCCTATTAATACATTGAATTAAAAATAACATATAAAAATGTACTTGTATTTATTAAATTTTAATAACATATAAAAATTTAATGACTTTTTAAATATTCTTTTTATAATAGAAGTACATTTTTATATACTTTAAATATTTTATAAAAAGAATATTTAAATACTTTATAAAAATATTATTTAATAAAGTGTGGTGTATGTTTATCATACAAAAATAAAGTGTTGTGCCAATATAATAACATTATAACATTTTAAATCAATTTTTTCTAAGAATTTAGATTAAAAGCAGCACATGAAAAAACATTATTGGTATTTTAAAGCTAACTTAATTAAAAAAAGATAGAACTATATTTTTTAGGATTTTATGTATATAATTAGGCTAATGTTTTTTAATATTGATCAAAGATGTGAGTTACACTATATTATTTGGTTTTAGGTAAGTTTTACTCTACTATAATTTTTTTTTTTACTTTTCAGAAGACACAGATCCTACAAAATTTTATAAAACGTCAATGATATTTTCTTTTAAATTAATTTATAAAATTTTTTAGATTTATGTCTTCTGAAAAGTAAAAAAAAAAATTATAGTAGAATAAAACTTACCTAAAACTAAATAACATAGTGTAACACACATCTTTGATCAATATTAAAAAAATTTAGCCTAATTATGTTCATAAAATCCTAAAAAATATAGTTCTATCTTTTTTAATTAAGTTAGCTTTAAAATACCAATAATATTTTTTCATGTGCTGCTTTTAATCTAAAATTCTAGAAAAAAATTGATTTAAAATGTTATAATATTATTATATTGGCACAAGACTTTATTTTTGTATGATAAACATACACCACACTTTATTAAATAATATTTTTATAAAGTATTTAAATATTCTTTTTATAAAGTATTTAAAGTATATAAAAATGTACTCCTATTATAAAAATAATATTTAAAAAGTCATTAAATTTTTATGTTATTAAAATTTAATAAATACAAGTATATTTTTATATGTTATTTTTAATTCAATGTACTAATAGGAGTTAAAATTAATTTATATTTAATAATTTTATACTAAAATTAATTTGTTATAATCTTGTTTTATACTTTTTTTAGTATATTTTTTTATATTATATAGTATTTTTTCTAGTATCTTATTGTACAATGTGTAATTTGAATCAACATCGTTCAAATTACATAGGACTTGGTACTTGGAGTAATTCGAACCAGTCTGATTCAAACTTTACTTGGAGTAATTCGAATTAAGCCACTTCGAATTATGTTGCATGGCGTGCATAGAAAGAATTTGATTCGAATTACATGTTTCTGCGTAATTCGAATAAGTTGAATTCGAATTATGTAGCTTTAGATATCAATGTGTAATTCAAATCTACATGGTTCAAATTACTTAAAAAATAAATTTAAAACAAGTAGATTTGAACTACATTTAAATATACTTTAATTGATTAATAAATCAAATTTTACTTTAGTTTATTTGTGTCAAATTGTTCCACCCTTGACTTGTTTAGGTTCTTTAGCCTAATTCTAACAGCCAATGAGTCGCAAATCTAATGTAATGCAATGAGGCACAAGCAAAAGATTGACGAGCATATACTACATTACTACTCTACAACTGGCTGGTTCCTCCAGCATTAATTATAACGTAAAAGAGAGCGCAAGTGGACAAAATAGTGTCTAGATTTTTGTGCCTAGTTATGGATAAAATCAAGTAAGGAGTGGCCACGTCTGACACCGAGACAACTCTGAATATTCATCTTCATCCGATACGGTAAGGAAACGACACCGTTTCAATATCCAATACTGTTTGCTGTCACTCTCACTCTCTTCGGAGTCTCATCCTCTTCGTCCGTGTCTCTGGCTCACTCTACCACCCAAAGCTAAAATCTATTGTCCCAATTCGTTTTCCCAATTATTCACTTCAATTCAATTCCAGCTATGGCCGCCCCACCTTTATACTTCCACGCTACCCTGCGTACTTCCCCGTCCCCTTCTTCTGGCCGTTCTTCTACCCTCTCTCTACTTTCCAGACCTCACTTCAACAGTTCCTCAACAAAGCTCAAAACTTTCTTCCCTCTCAAGCATGCTGCAAATGCCACCTCTACCACCCGCGGCGGTTCCCTCTCCGTTCGCATGACTTGGGATGGACCACTATCTTCCGTCAAATTGATCATCCAGGGCAAAAATCTAGAGGTATATCTATGCTGAGTTCCTAGGGATACTTAATAAAATAAAATGAAAAAAAGAAAAAGAAAAAATGAATTGTTTATGAACTGTTTGTTGTTTTGCTCAGCTCACTGATGCGGTGAAGCAGCACGTGGAGGAGAAGTTGGGGAAGGCCGTTCAGAAGCACAGTCACTTAGTTAGGGAAGTTGATGTTAGGCTATCCATTCGAGGAGGAGGAGAATTTGGGAGAGGACCCAGGACTCGTAGATGTGAGGTAACGTCACCCAATAATTTCATTCTTTGTATTGGATGTGAATTATTTAAAATATAATTATGATTTACAACAAAACCACATGTCTGAAGCCACTTAATAGGGCAAGGCTTGCTTTGGTAATATGGATTTGCAACATTATGCATAGTATAGTGGTAGAAATAGAATATTTTAACTTTGGAATCATCACATGTTGTGGTGATGATGTGTTGAGTACACAATAAGTAAAAGAAAAATAAAAAATCAGTCACTTGAAGATCTCTCTTGTGCATATAAGCATGTGTTTTCAGTTCAATTCATTGATTCATGTTTCCATTATTCTTTGGTTTCCAATCAATTAGGTAACTATTTTTACAAAGAGGCACGGAGTGGTGAGGGCTGAGGAAGATGCAGAAAGTACATATGGAAGTATAGATTTGGTGTCCTCAATCATCCAACGGAAGCTGAGGAAGATAAAGGAAAAGGAGTCGGACCATGGTCGGCACATGAAGGGCTTCAACAGGTTGAAGGTTAGAGAGCCTGTGGAGCCGGTACCACTGGATGAAGAAGAGATATCTGCAGAAGAGGAGGAAGAAACAATTGATGAGGTTGGTAGTTGATATTTGATAAATAACCTTCAATTGCATTTTGGATTTGGTTTTTGCATGCATATTTACATGAGTTCATGAATTCCAAAAAAAAAGTTTACGATCTTGTTCAAAACACAGGAGGAAAAACCTAATATTAGGCCATTGTATATAATATATTATAGGATTACAAATGAGAACTGTTTTGGAAGTGGAAATAGATTTGATAGGTGTTCTATTATGACTTATGAGTAATTCAAACCTTTCAAGCATATTGAAATACTCCTAGTTTTTCTGTTGGTAGATAGCTTTACTCATGTTGTGAACTTGACTTGTAGGTTGTCCGCACAAAATACTTTGACATGCCTCCATTGACTGTGGCAGAAGCAATTGAACAACTCGAAAATGTTGATCATGACTTCTATGCTTTCCGAAATGAAGAAACTGGTGAGCAATTAGTGTCTAGCTCTCTGTTTTTGTGTGGCTTTGTTTCTTACTTTGCCATATTTTTGTTGGTTTTTTCTCCTATTTTCAATACATTTTGTTATCATGGTAACTAACTTTATTCCCTATGCTGCTTCAGGGGAGATTAATATTGTATACAAAAGAAAAGAAGGAGGTTATGGAGTCATTATTCCCAAAGGAGATGGTGAAGCACAGAAATTGGAGCCTTTAGTGATTGAACAAGCTAGAGAACACTCCCTGAAAGAATGAAAGGAATTCAAAAAGAAACCGTGTATGTAAGAAGGCAAGAGCTTGTACATGATTAGCGGATACTAATGGTAGCTTCTGCGTGGCCGAAGTGCACAGGGAACTTCATTGATGGCTTTGGTGTTACAAGTGTAAAACAAACTTTTCGATTTTAAAATGGAAGAGATGAATCACAGTTTTGACTGCACATAATGTCCAGATTCCAGAATAAAAGCAATTTCCTCCGATAATGCCTCCTTTTTCTGTCATCATCCGTTTTGTGTTGGTCCATGTTTGTTTCTATTGTACAACATAGGGTGTTCATGATGTTTTTGCTTCATTCAATAAGATTTTGACGATAGTTTACAAGGTAAAAAGTTGGCTAGAATCCAAGTGATAGGGACAGAAATACAGAATCAAACAAAAACTTTGCTAGTTAATCAAGCAAGCAGTGTGCTGATTTCATTCGCGTAACCGGAGCTTTATTGCTAGTGGATGGCATGAATAAGTGAGCATTAGATAGACGAATATTAAAAAAGAAACCGAATAATTGAGCACGCCGACAAGAAAAACCAGAGTTCTTGATGCATTTCTTTGAAAAGTACTACATAGTGACTTGCTGCATTTCTTGACAGTAGTTGAAACACATGGATGCAGTAGCATTGTTGAAAAAAAATGATCGACAAATGTGGATTGACACTTGACAAAGTTGAGTAATTCTTCACTAGTTCAAATAAGAGGGAGTGATGGAATATTACAATTAAAGCCAACCTGAGCACCAAGCGCAGGAATCACAAAATCGTAATCATCACAAGAGTATATGCAGAGTGAGATAATATACATATATATTGCAACTCTTGAAACATAAAGCTAGCTTGATGAACTGCGAAAACAACCGTCGAAAGTAAAACTTGTAAAATCCTAATACATATGGAGATTAAAAGTAAGGAAATGCTTACTAATATACTAAACTTGATAAACAAAAAACACCGAGAGAATAGTCAAGTACTAGAGAAGTCCAAGTACAAGTGCTGGTTGAGTCTTACAGAACAGAAGAAACAGCAAAAACACCATCTTGCCTCCTTGATTTCATATCCACCAACTTATCTCCCTCAACAACCTTGAAAGGATCCAACATAATAGAATCCATATTCAGCTTTGGGAATCCCAATTGGACCTGATCAACAGCATTTTGAAACGACACTCTCACAGATTTCTTCCATTCCCTCATAAGACACAATTCAGTATACTCAGACTCCTTCTTTACCCTCTCAAGCTCCCCCAAACACTTAGCAACCTCCCTCTCCGCCTTCTCCAGCTTAGTCACCACCCTGCATAGTTGCCTCTCCTTCTTTTCCAGCTCCTCTACCAAGAACTCAGTAGCGGCTGCTATTCTCAGTGCATTCGCCTTCACGAAATGTCCAACTTCCGTGTGGCCGGTGTGGCGGAGCTTGTCCTGGTCAGGGCTAGAGAACAAGTGATGCCGAATGTGATGGTCGAAATCAAAGCGGCGATCCCACAGGGAGAGGACCCTTCCTTCTCCTTCAAAATCTTGCAGATGCTGCATATCAATATCTGCAACAATGTTCTGTTCGTGAAACAAAGGAGGAGGAGTAAGAGGAGCAGCACTGTTCTCCACAGAAACCTTTTGCTTCTTCTTCATCTTCTCCGCTGCTCTTTCTCTTGTGAGTACTTCCTCCTTCCTCTTCGGTTTCTTCTTCACTTCCTCAGCTTCTTCCTCTTCCTCTTCCGACTCTGACTCCTCAGCTATACAATCAGATCAACAGAATAATATGAACAAGAAAGTAAAAACAAATATTGAAAATAAGATTATGAAAATGCAGTTACCATTAATGAGAGAGGAACAAGAGAATGGAGCTTTCAGCTTCTGGAACTTTGTGACCAAAGCTTTCTCAGAATCAGAGAGACTCCAAAACACAGGCGAATCTGGAAACTTCACGAACTCAGACCAACAAAGAGGAAACTTTGGGTTCTTGTTCTGATCCATGAAGAAAGGAACAGAGCTACCACCACCACTCCCCTTGACTTTGAAGAAATTGTTTTTGAAGCGGAAGCACCTCAAATCCAAAGACAGAAGCTTATGTAGACCTGGACGAGCATGAATATGAAGCCATGCACCTTTCTTCTTCTCCACCAATTGAAAGAAGTAGAAGAAAGTGGGAACAGTAGGGGTGAGTTTGTGAAACTGGCATAGGAGTTCGAAGCACCGAACGAAGACCCAACCGTGAGGGTGAAGCTGTGTAGGAGCTGCGTCAATCTTCTTGAGGATACTCATATGGAAATCGGAGAAAGGAAGAGGTAGCATCAAATCAGTGAAAAGCGCCTTGTACACGAAGAAGAACCGTTCTTGTTCTTCTTCACCTGAACCGTAACAAACACGGTCAAGGTCGGTGCAGTGTCCGAATGATACACTTGAATGATTTGGTTGGAGGAGTTTGGTTGGGGTGAGATTGGCGATGTTGATGTCTGACTTGGTATTCAAAACTTCAGGGTCAACCCAGTTCCAGGTGCTACCGCTACCACCACCGTTGGAACATTTCTGGTTGGTTTTCGTCATCCTGAAACAGAAAAGTGAGAAGAGAAATTAACAGCATTACCATGCAGCCATGGACACTAATGAAGTGATACTGAGACATACCTGATAAAACTGAGAAGACAAAGTTGCAGAATGTAGTTCAAGCGTCCAACCAAGAGTAGTGATAAATGAGACATTAATTAATTTAATTAACATTAAATGAGCCACTTAGATAAAGGCCATTAAAACTTTTTTTTAAATATTTTTAATTACTTAAAATTTAACACTTATAATTTGATTAAACTATATTATTTTTATTAAAATTAGATCAAATAAATTAATTTGACAAAAAAATTAATAAATTATATTTTAAATTGATTTAAATTAATATTTTTTATAAAAAATAATTATAATATTTCTATTATAAAAAATTATTAATATATATATATATATATATATATATATTAAGAATCCTAAATTTTAATTTTTTCTTTTTTCTGTGTTGCTATAGGATTAGAATTTAAATTTTTTAAAATTAAAAAATATATAATAAACATATTTTAATCATTTTTTATAATAAGATTATTGTAGTCATTTTCTGTAAAAAAGAATATTAATTTAAATCGGTTCAAAGTTTAGTTTATCGATTTTTCGACCAAATCAATTTGTTTGATCAAATTTTGACAAAAACAATATAGTTTAATCAATTATAGATATTAGATTTTAGTTAATAACAAATATATTTAATAAAAAAAACGTTTTAAACATTTTTATGGGAGTGTCTCCCTAAAATTAAATTGGTTAAAATTACTCATTAAAATTAATTTTTTTTATCAAAAATAAAGATATTCGAATCTGCATAGAAAGATGATGTCATTTAAGTTATAATTCATTGACTACTAAAATCACTTACTAAAATTAATTATTAAAATATAAAATATATATTTATATATAAATACATGATAATTAATTTTAATAATTAATTTTAATATATAAATAATATTTTTAAAATAAAATACATTTTTAAGCGAAATATTTAAATGACACTCTTCATAATTAATTTGTAAATGAATTTAAAAATGGTAAAATACTGAAAAATGGATGAATAATGTGTTATGCACAAATGTGGAACTGCTAGTGTCAGAAGCCACAAAACGTAACCTGCCTTTTGTGTAGGACGAAGATCAAGAAAATGTTGCATCTTGTAAAACACAACCTGCGATTCGTAGGGCAGGACAACCAATTTTTGAAACGTGCCAAGTGTCCCTTGCATACAGACAAGAACAGTTGTTGATCAGTCTTGGAGAAGGCAAAACGCAGACTGCGTTTGTTAGCCGTGCAGAGCAAATCGCAGGTTGCGATTGGCAGCCTCCCTAACTGCATGCTTGACGTGTGTAATGGAAGGGTGAATCCGCTTATAAAACCAAAACGTAGGTTCTTGTAAGGGTGAAAAAACGTTAGTAAAGAAGAGTGAAAAACGAGAATGAGGAAGCAAGAGTAACAAAAGGTTACTGAAGGAGAAAGAGTGAAGAAGCAAATGTGGAAGAAGAAGAAATATACTATGAAGGGTTAGAGTTTGAGGGAGAAAGAAAAAATGGTTTGTAATTTTAGCAAACCAGAATATATTTATTTCTATTTTATATATTTGTGTTTTAACTAGTAATTTTATTATTATTATTATTATTATTATTATTATTATTATTATTGGTTTGTAATTTTACCAAACCAGAATTTATTTATTTCTATTTTATATATTTGTGTTTTAACTAGTAATTTTATTATTATTATTATTATTATTATTATTATTATTATTATTATTATTATTAGTAGTAGTAGTAGTGCGGTTATTGTTATTATTATTATTATTATTGTTAGTGACATTGTTATTATTGTTAGCCATTATTATGCTTAAGTCTCGGAAAAAAATTGTTATCATGGTTATAATAATAATAATAATAATAATAATAATAATAATAATAATAATAACTTTTTAATAAATAAATAAATATTTATTATTTTTTAATAATTTATTAATATTTTTCTAATAATAAACGATATTGTTTAATAATAGAATACCGTTTAGAATAATAATAATAAATTATTATTATTTTCTAATCATAAGTAAATAATGTTTAATCATTTTTAATTATTTTTTGAATACTGTTTAATAAATAAATACTGCTGTTAATATTTTTTAAATAATAATAAATAAATACTGCTTAATATTGCTATTATTATTTATTGAATAAATTAGAGTAAAGTGACAATTAGGTCTTTGAAGATTTCGACTTCAGACTAATTAATTTTTAAAGAAAAAAAAGTACCAATTTGGTCTTCCAAGATAGCAACCAATGGACACATGATGTCTTTTTATCAATTCATCAACTAAAACTTAACGGTGATACTTATATGTATTGTTAATTACTCTAACATATCTATTTCTAAACGATAGTCATACATATAACAATTTTTTGAACGAAACTTCAATTATTTTGATAGGATTTGTGATAAATAGAGAACAGCTAATAAAAGATATATAAAAACTCAAAAGATAATAAATGCTTCACTATCCAAAACTACGATTGTGTTTGGGATTCCCGTTGGGAAATAGAAAAGTTTGTTTAAGCGTCTTGAACGTCTCATTATTACATTTGGCAACTTTTTGGAACCTCTAACCCAGAAGTGCTTTCACCTCTGAAAGTACGTTCCTGTGAAACTAAAAATTCTAGCTCTGTTGGGAAGGTTAATTACCGTTGGAGGAATTAGGTAAGAAATTTATTCCATATCTACCAACTCTACCCTTCATTTCTTCTATAAAAAAAGATGCACATAACCACATAATTTCACAATAATTCTCTGTATGTTCTTCGTTACAGATTTTTTTTCTATCAAACTCTTTCAGATTTGTTTCTATCACTGCCAAGATAAAGATTTTATTTCTTATTTCTTATTGTTTTTAGTTCGAGTTAAACACCAAAGTAATCCCTAAGATTCACAAAACGCACCGATTTGGTCCCTGACTTCTCAATTACACTATTTATGTCCTCGACTTTGAAAAAAATGCACCTAGTTAGTCCCTTCGCCCTTTTCCATCGAAGCTCCTTCCCGGCGGCAGTGATGTGGCAATTTTTTGCCATGCTGGACTGTGGAACGGTTACATGAGGTGGCCATGGAAAGTTTGAAACCCAATGTGATCCCTGAGCCCCTTTTTAACCCTAATTGCTGGAGTAGCGTACCACTTCTTCTTCTTCTTCTTCTTCTTCTTCTTCTTCTTCTTCTTCTTCTTCTTCTTTCCTGTTCGTTTCATTCGTCGTTGCTGTGCTGGGTAGAACGATGGTTGGACATGCAAATGAGGGAGACGGAAGTTCTATTCGATCGACGACAAGGACACCTAGTCGTAGCAGAGCCTCACGAGTGCCAAAGTGCTGTGGGTGTGGGAAATGCCCTGTGCTTTGATGGTCTAGAACGGACACCCACCCAGACAAGCCGTTCTTCAGATGTTCGAATTACAACGTGAGTTTGTATGTAAGATATGTTGTTTCTGTTTTTTAATGCCAACCTCTAAATCCCTAAATTTACTGCTCACAGTGTAGTGAAAAAGGGTGGTGTGGGTTTTTCCAATGGGCAGAAATTGTAGAAGATGACAATGGCAATTTTGAAGAAGCTGCAGCATATAAGAATGAAGAAATGAGCGTGAGTCTTGCATTCAGGATTGGCAATTTGGAGGCTGAATTAAGGAGCCAGAAATATGTAATACAAATATTAGGATTGTTGGTTTTTTTTCTTGTTAGTTGTTGTACTAGTTGTGGTTGCAAAAATGTAACAACTGTGTTATGTGTATGAATGAATGGGCACTCTTTAGATTATTGGTGTGGTCTGTGTATATAGTTTACAAAGATAATAACCAAACTAAATAAATATAACAGAACAATTAAGTTGATAAAACCATATTTTAATTATAATTAACATATTGTGAAACACTGTCAATAGAGTAGCTCCTGATAAACACCATAATACAGCACCAAAAAGGAATACAATAAGACCTCCAAGTTTAAAGGTTTATAACTACCAAAAGTAAAAGTTAACCATACAGTCTGGTTATGTGCTACTCCTGAATGAAATTAACAAAAATAAGGAAACAACTGGTGCCCAAATTCCATATGTAATCAATCAGACTGCAGCAGTCAGAACATCCAATTACTTAGTGTTTTTCTTCCTTGGTGGTTTGAACCCTAGAGTTGGAACAAATTTCAAAAATTTGGCCAATCTAGAGGATGTTGATGTACTTACTCCTTGCATGGGATCAACAGAAGTAGTTACTGGTGGTGGTGAGCTCCTCCTTTTGGTTGGTAATTTATCTAGCCTTTTTGTTGTTGTTGGTGGTGGTGGTGGGGCCTGAGGTAAGTTAGGAAAGTAGTGTGAAAAAGGAGCAACTAAAAAAAATGTCAAAAATTATATACCAAATATTTACCTCGTCTTGTGTCCCACCATAATTTGGTTGGGATAAGTAAATCTCAGTAGCAGCTGCTGGTGATGGAAGGTTATCTGTAACCTCCACTTGAGCATGATTCTGGACAGCTACACCAGGAGAAGCTTCAACTACTTGTGGTGCCACATTGGTGGTGTTGCTTGGTTCAGCTGCAGGTGTACTCCCAGTTGGAGTAGATTTGGACTTGCTCGCCGCCACAGCAGCTGTTGCAGCTGCAAGCGCAGCAGCAAGCTCATCAGCTCTTTTCTTTTTACATCCTCTCTTGGTGTGTCCCTTTATTCCACAGTATGTGCATTTGAACGGCTTCAACTGTTTCTTTAGAGTAACAGTTTGCTTAGGTTTCTTGTTTCCACTAGTACCTTCATCAGCATCCTTTCGTCTTTTGGTTGTCAGTTTTTTAGTTTCTGTTTAATGTTAGGAGCTTGGGGCTGAGTGTAGACTGACTTTTCCCATAGGGATTGGCCTGGGAGAGGATTGATGTGATATTCATATGTCTTCTTGTATGAGTCCATGGTGACCAAGGGATGACAGAAGTCCTCGGGTCTCTTGTTCATCCGTGCAAGAGTAGCACAAGCATGAACACAAAGAATGCCTATAGTAAATAAACCAGGAAATAATCAACAAGACACCAGCCAAATTAATTAATGAAGTAAATCCATTTATAATGTAAAAAAGAATACATTTGATGTAAAGGCTAATAATATCACCTGTTAACATCCAGAACTAGCAGGTGTAAAGTCTCTTGCCTAAGTCAACAACCATGTTAGTTGGGTGTCCATGGACCTCAAATTTTTTATATTCTTCATCTCCAGTCCATATAGGAACCCAATTCTTTGATTCTTTACAAACCTTTTTCAATCGGCTCTGAATAACAGGAGGTAGTTTCCCCACATGGTTGTTCAACTTTACTTTATTCTTTGCAATTGATCGCATAACAAACATCCTTACCTCTTCAAGCAATGTGATGATTGGCTTGCTCCTAGCCTCTTTGATGTGTGCATTGAAGACCTCACATGCATTGTTGCAGATATTATCCAGCTTTGGCTGGTGGCCAAATTGAGACTTTGTCCATGAATGCCTTGGCCACTTGTTCAGGTATGTCCATGCCTCCTCACTAACCCTTTTTATTTTGTCCATGTTATCAATAAAGTCTTGAAATGTGGTTGACCTAGCAGCATCCCATAGGAGTCTCCTCAGCTCAAGATCCTTCCATTGTTTGTTAAAATTTCGCCACAGCTGCCATACACAGAAACGATGATGGACCTGTGGCATGACCTCTTCTACAGCAGAAATCAATCCCTGCTTATGACAAACACATGTAGCAGAAACCAAATAGGATCAACCAGTATGAAATATTCAAGCATATTTAACCAAATTTCAAGCAGTCTACGTTAATTAGAGAGTCATATAATTTATAAAGTCCAAACAGGATCAGCCAGTATGAAATATTCAAGCATATTTAACCAAATTTCAAGCAATCTATCTTAATTAGAGAATCATATAGTTTATAAAGAACAAATAGAATCAGCCAGTATGAAATATTCAAGCATATTTAACCAAATTTCAAGCAATCTATCTTAATTAGAGAATCATATAGTTTATAAAGAACAAATAGGATCAGCCAGTATGAAATATTCAAGCATATTTAACCAAACTTCAAGCAATCTATCTTAATTAGAGAATCATATAGTTTATAAAGTCCAAATAGGAACAGCCAGTATGAAATATTCAAGCATATTTAACCAAACTTCAAGCAATCTATCTTAATTAGAGAATCATATAGTTTATAAAGTCCAAATAGGATCAGCCAATATGAAATATTCACACATTCACACGTTATCCAGAAATCAACCAACTACTCATAACAGAATGAACCAAGCTCAAAAAATATCATGTAGTCCAGAAAATGAACCAACTTTAACAAATGTGTAACTATTTGAATAACACAACAATGTTATAGGTAGGAGTTAGTTACCTTCTGCATGTCAGAAATGAAATACCATCCGTTAGCCTTATAGTCTCCCAAATCTTCTTGGAGTAGCTCAAGAAACCACTTCCAATTCTCCTTGTTTTCAACATTGACTATAGCCCAAGCAATGACATATATGTGATGGTTTACATCTTGGGCTACAGCTGATAATATCTGGCCTCCAATCTGTGTCTTCAGAAATGCATCGTCGAGTCCAATTAATGGCCGGCACCCTGATCTGAACCCGTTCTTGCAACCACTCAAGCAAACATACATTTTCTTGAACATGACTTGTACACAGGAAATGGAATTACCCCAATTTTCACAGTGGATCTGGGATTGGTTTTCAGAAGAGTTTCAGCATAATCCATTAACAAGGCATAATGTGCCTTCTCATCGCCATAAACAACATTCCTTGCATCAGCCAAGGCTCTAGCTATTGAATTTCTATGCAGAATTGGATCACATTTTGACTTAAAATACACTGCAGCCTCACATTGCTTGAAATTAGGATACTTTCTAACCTTTTTAACCAACTTACCAGCCAACCATACTCTGTTTGCAGTCCTATTAGTGTTTTCCCTTGGACATGTATGATCATCATAATATGTCTTGATTTGCCAGCAATAGTCCTCATGATCTCTTGAAGCATACACAACCCATGAGCACTCATCTACTTGGCAAACTGCCCTACACCTGATATTATCATTCTTTACGAACTTAATCCCCCTACCTTCCTGTATGGTAAACTCTCGCACAGCATCCCTGAATTCTTGTTTGGTATTGAACTTCATGCCCACTTGAAGTCTCAACTCACCAAACCTCTGGCACCCTTGGAAAATAGAAAATTCATTTAAATCTCCATCAGATTCTAGCTCATCCTCATAGTTAGGAGGAGTTTTCATCTCCTCCGAGTGCCACGAGTTGGCTCCATCAGATTCTGTACTAGGATCGAGAGCTTCATACCAAATTCCTTCCCCTGGAGTTCCTACAAAACCTAGATCCACCTCTACATCTGAAAGATCCTCAACATATGCATCATCAGCTTGCATAATATTATCTTTTCCTATCTTCTCCTTTCCTTTAGCCATGCCTGAATTCTTTTGAACCTTATTAGCCTCTTTTATTTTTGGTTTCAAATTTCTTGCAACCAATTCTTCATCATTACTAGAGCTGTCCTCTTGCACTGGGACATAAGATGTATCCTCTGAGCTGCCATCATCTCTTGTTGATTCATTTATAGTTAAATCCACATGAAGAGGCTGCTTGCCTTTGCTAGTACTCCATCCCTTCCCCTGAGATCTTGTAATTCTTTTAGGTGGGTTAAATTTGGGTTTGGGTTTGGAAGTGAACTTGGACTTGGGCTTTGATTGAGTTTTGTTGGGCTTCAGATGATGCTTCGGCTTTGGAGTTGGCTTCTCATTATGTTTCACAATGGGAGCTGGGTTGGGTTTTCTACTATATTTTAGGTTGGGTTTTCTACTGATTTTTGGGTTGGGGTTATCAGGTTCATCCATGGGGTTGGGCTCTTCATTGGTAGGATTTGTAGTGAGGGGGTCAGCAGCAGGATGGTTTGGAATGGGAGTTGCAGTAGAAGGAACTGGGTTTGTAGTTGATTGGTTTGGAATTGGGTAGGTAGTTGATTTGTCATCTAGGGTTTAATTTGAGCTATCCACAGGTGTTTTCTTGTTAGCCTGTAAGTCACCATGGTAAACCTCTTGTGCTTCATAATCAAGTAACATCACAGCCCTTTTCCCCTCCATCAGTTCAGGTGTGGAAACTCCATGTTCAAAGTAAACATCAACTACTCCGTCATTCCTCTCTGCATGGAAGCACATCTCCCTTAGTTCATCATCACTGGTCAGAGCTCTCAGTCCAACCTCCAAGCTCCTTCCGAAAACCAGCCACCAGCACTCAACTACCTTGTCATACCCCAGCTCCTTGAAATAGTTTCTCACAAAAAAAACATCAAGGGTGTCTTCATCTAAATCTCCTAAGCAACTTCAATTGTCAGGTGAGTAAACCAATTTTTCATCACTATTCTTCTTAAACGTCCCACCGTGGTGGAACATGATATCCAGCAATTTTTCTATCTACAGTGAAAAATGGGTATACCAATTTATCTAATGTATGCTATTGATAATATAATCAACATACCACAGTAGAAAATAATCCAGTATTGATTAAAACCAGATACTTCATCACATTACCATTATAGAAACACCCTCATTTCCTGTGTAAAAACAGAGCATTCACAAAATCCAAACCCACACCACCCAGTGCAAGAAACCCTACCTAATAATATAACATTCAATAATTTTTTATCAACCAACACAAAATTTTCAACTGAAACTCACACCAATGGATACCTTAACACTATAAAAAATATATAAAAAATATTTTATTCACTGCATGCCTACCTCTGTGTTAGGGAGCTTCACGAGGAAGCTTTGCTCCTTCCTTCCCCGATTTTGAACGACCGATGAGCAGCTTTTGACCCTCTCCAATTTGCGTCACAACAAAAAACCTCAACAGGACAAGCGAACCCCAGGGTATGGAGTTTTCAGTTTGAACGAGATGAAGAAGATGAAGTGGCGAAGTGAACTCTTTGAATATGGGGG